>NW_027106004.1:243843-267981 GCF_000696795.3 Halyomorpha halys
ATATGTATGATGTACTAATTTATTTTGATGAAGGGTAATAAAAAAGAAAAAAAAAGATCAAAATTAAAATGATACTCATTGGACACATAATTCACTCTCCTTTTATTAATTAATTATAAATATTAATAATTATAAGTATTAATAATTACCCCATAAGTTATAGGGTAAAACACACTCCATGCATGTATTCACTAAAACCATATCCAGCTTCCCAACGTTAACTTCCAACTGGTTAACCGATCTAATCGAACTTTTTACGAATGGATTAGAATGAAAAATTAGTAATAGTAAAAAAAACACAATAATAAGTATTTGTATATCTATATCCCACAATAGATTAATGAAGAAACATCATTGTTATTTTGTATATCCCGAACATGTAAATCTATCGAAACCCACTAAAATAAAACAACAAATAATGATGGCATTAACGATGTTTTATTTACAAAGCACCTGATCAAATACTGTATCGTCCGTGTGTTGGAATGGTTTGCACAACTGTCATTTGTCCAACAAGCACTCACAGGTGTCCCTTTTCCAAGGACCTATTTTCGGTAGTTAAACACCGATCTCTACCGTGGCAAGCTGAATTTAAATCAAGACATCTCATTGGTTAGAAGCTTAGATTTCCGAAATATAAATATAAAACTTATGAATTAGCATTATAACTATTTTTGACATGTGAAACAGTAACTATATAGGAATACTTTCACCTACAAAAATAAATAAAATTAACCAATAAAGGTCATCCACTCATATTTAGAGAGATTATTTCTATTTTAATATAAAATTCTGTTCTTTTTTATAACATTTTTAAACCCAGCTCCAATACAGTGCGAAGTCTTGAGTTTATCTTACACAAAAGACTTACCTGGAACCAATATACTAGACTTGAAAGACGAGAACTCAACAGACGATTCAGCCAACTATACCGACTGCAATACCTCTCATCTCTCAATAGAACACAAACTTCCAATCTATAAGACAATACTCAGAACCATCTGGACCCACGGTCTTGAACTTTGGGGAACAGCTTAACCATCGAACATCGAACGTATCCAATCCTTTCAATCAAAATCCTTAGAACTATAGTCAATGCACCCTATTACGTTTCCAACAGAAAACTACACTATGACCTTCAAATCCTTTTTGTCCTGGACCTCATACCAACTAAATTCTCAAAATTGTATATAAATCTTCCTAATCCTTTTGTTCAATCCTTATCCAGTTCTACCCATCCCTACAATCCACCACGAAGGTTGAAACGGCAGTGGCCAAGAAACTTATTGTAAAATAAAAATGGGCAATAGGATTTGTGGAAGTGAACAGATGCTCAAGTCAAGTTGAGCGTTTGCGGCTTTAGCGCACTTGCTCAGCCTCCACTGGCTCATTACCAGTAACGCGACGAGAGGGATGCGGTGGGATCGTAAAGAGCTCTGCTCTACCTCTGATACGTGGGGGATAGAGTGGGCTCAGGGATCCTCAGTTTGATAGTGTAAATATTTTATATAAGAGTGTAAATGTGACTGGTGATTATTTCATATATATATTTTTTCATGTACATAGTTTTATTATGCTTATTTTCTTTATCCTTGTGCCTGTATATAATTACAGAGTGATTTTATTTATTTTTATGTCCTTTTTTCGTTTATTTATTTGTATCCTTATATTATTTTATTTTAGTGTGAATGTGATCAGTTATGATTATTACCTATTGCCCAACTACTATGGCAGATTGTAATATTTATCAATAAATTAAAAAATATATATACATAATAAAACCGATTACAATATTATAAATCAAAGTATCAGCATATTATTATACTGTTTATTGTTAAAAGGATACAAGAGTCTTTATTAGGATACAAGAGTCTTTATTTTTATATAATAATTTTTAAAAAACTTGTGTCCTATTAGAATAATCAATGATCATACAGAAAGCACCATTAATCTTAACATAAAATAAATTCTCTAACTTTTCAATGTTTTATCTTTGTATGCTTAACTAAAAAGAGATATTTTTTTGGTATGTCATGCTTAATAAATTATTAGTGTCCCAGCATTGTTAAGGAACTAGTAACGCTTTAGTTACTCTCTCTCAAACCTTAGTTACTCAAACACTCAGGACAATTTCATGTAAAATGTGTATGTTAGTTTGGGGTATAGAATTGTAGTTTTTAAATATGAAAAAAAATGAATAAACGAATCTTTTTAGATAGGGTATTGATAAAAAGTAGATAAGTCATGAAAATCTAGTTTCAAAGTTTGGAGCACAGACTTTCCAACTTGGGCAGTGGCTTCATGAATGTTTCTGACAACTTCAACCTGATTTTACTCTAAATATTCGAAGCAAGCTCTTCTTGACGAGATAGTTAACACGGAGATTAAAATATTTATTATTAATACGTACTCACTCCTGAGCAATAATTATGGATATTATTATTTTTAGGAGCTTTTTGGCTTAAATCCTCAAGATTTTACCAAAAAAAAAAAAACAGAATTTTATTGCGAATTCAGATAACGTCCATATATAATTTCTACTTTTTTTTGGTTTATTTGATCAATTTATGACAATAAATAATACATTACAGGCAGTTAAATAAAACAAAAAACATATAGCAGACAAAATAATGTACAATTATTAATCAAAAACTGTAATAAACCAAGAAAATTATTGTAGCAACGTCACCAAAGTTCATTTTAAAATTATATATTCTATTTTTCTTATGGTTTATCAATCGACGTAGCTTATGGATACCATTCCATGTTTTTTTTTCTTTGTTATTAAGGATATTATGAGAAACAATTTCGTGTATGTCTGAGAGTACTTTCGAAGTTTTTATGCATTTAAATGCACAATTTTCGGACTTCAGTCATACATTAAGTATTATTTCAGTGCTTTGCTAACATTCAGTTAAACAAAAAAAATAAGGTAGTTTTCATGAGTTGCATAGAACTACGACAGTTAGTAGTCCAAATGAGATCTTTATATTTTAACTTATTTCGTATTCAGGTCACGACACCGCAAGGGTGCTTTGTTAGTCCCTTCTTTAGTAGGATGTCAGCTCTGTGTTACTTAACTGTTTGCAACTGACTGTGTTAAAGACGAATATTCTTGGTTATGCATCCTGCCAATCATCAAAAGTAGGTTCTTTTTATGTATATTGGTGGAAATACAAAACCATAGGTTGAAGAACGTTGCAGTATTGTTGAAATATAAGTAATTCAAATTGTAATATATTTTTTTTAATTATTTATTTAATGTAATTTACAACTGTACAAAATAATAAAATAGGTAAATATGTAGTATGTTTCATATACACTTGAAAATCTTGGGAAGTAACCACCCATTGGTGGTACTTCAAACATTAATTTAAATTAGAGGGTCCCGTGTCCATCTTCTTTTCAGACGCCTCGGAGGATTATCAGGGATTGTTAAAAATGAAACATTAAGAATTAATGGGATCATTAATAAGGAGTTTGGAAAGAAAAGACGCATATTTGTTTTGAGTCAAATCTGCAACGAATGTGATGTTTTTGTTAAGATCTTTGTGAATGAGTTTATTTGTGACGTAATAAGGAGCATCAAGCATTTTACGTAGGATTTTGGATTGTAAGGATTGGATGCGGGAAGAATTTGATGGTTTGGTGGAGCCCCAGAGCTCAATTCTATATGTCGAAATTGGTCTGATTATTGAAGTGTATACTAATTTTTTGTAGTGAATGGGAAGTTTAGAGCGTTTGTCAAGTAAGTGTTGTAGCAATCGGAATCTACGAGGAGTTTCTTGTCGTTTCAGTCTTGTGTGTGGATTCCAAGTAAGTCTCTTGTCAAGATGGAGTCCTAAGTATCGAATCTGTTCAACAGGCATTAGTGGTGTATTTAGAAAGGATAGTGTAGGACAGGAGGTAATATTTTAAAAATATAAAAGAATATTTTATTTTCAAACGACTCATGTGACCGTCGAAAAAGTTTGTATTTGTTTTTTTTTAAATAAACTGTGTAAACAGAAAACATTAATTATGTAATGAAATGATGGCAAGATCCTAAATTTTAATTAAAGAAATTTTACAAAATACGAAAAATTTTCTGATCATTTTATATATTTACACCCTTCCTTGCCTTTTTTCAACAAGAGTATTTTTTCAGCCTGGGAAGGGTGCTGCTATGAATAATGTTTGGTAACCGCTCCTGTAGATGATAGGGAAATAGTATATGCATATCACAAATAAACTTGAATAGATAAATTAGTTAGGTAATAGAAACATAATAAAACAACCATATTGAATTAAAAATAGGAAAGGAAAATAAAGCACCTCGGACCTATTCATATGCCAATGTGTGTACAGCAAGTTAGGAGCTTGCGATACAAGCGTTTCCATTACTCCCGCTTCACTGGTATTGAGAGCCAATAGGGACTGGACGAAGGCACTAGAGCTACAGGCAAGAGGCTCAAGACTTGAGAGGATAGGTAGGCCGCTATGGTATACTAAAAGATGTATATTACTTATGTGAAAGATTAGTATTACATTTTTATCAATTCCGTAATATTGCCTAAATTCTCAATTTTAGGACTGATATTAGTCCAAATTTTGAGTAATTTGAACATTTAAAAGATATATATTTTACGCTGTCGATCCCTTATTTAAAAGATATAGAAGCGTTGATCGTTCCATAATTATTGTAGTTTTATATTTTGAAAGAACATAGCATCATCGTAAACGGATAATACTAATCATTAGGGAAACGTGTTTATTTTATGAATGATGAGGCATCCTAATGTAGTTTGTGGAGAATTTTGAGATCCCGTGTAATTAATTTTATTTCAGCCAACCAAGAATTGAGTACATAGTAGCTCGATGATTCATGGTGTTTGATATTATCGAACTACTACATAAAAAAAAAACTTGGAATATCATCCAAAAATAGTACAATCTGATCCAAACATAAATTTTTATAGCAATGTGGACGTATAAAGGTATCTCCACTACGTTTTCCACAACTTCCGAACTGAGGAAACAGCCGGGCAGTTTGGATTTCCTCTGCGGCTTTGCCTCCTCAAGCCAAGGCGACAAATTTAAATATACCCTACGGCGAAGCGGCACTGCGCGATAGAAATTCGAGTTTGTTGTCATTTCCGACCGGGGCTGAGTCGATTTCCTGAGGGAGGCGAGCTAATAATCATATTTTCCACCGTCACAGGAAATAATCAGAGCTCTCACAGCCAGCTCCTCTTCCCGCTCCGACAAACTGTATTTTATCGTTCTTTCTGCGTGTTCCTCCTTCGGCGTTATTGTGTTAGCGCTCACCACAACTTCCGAACTAATCTGTTATGTTGAGATAACATGCGGTGAGTCTCCTTTATAACTTAGAAAGTCAGATACATTAAAAAGGATATTCAATAGCACCTTCTAGAAATTATGTAGATTAGATGCAATCAATTGTTCGGTGGTTGCATCTGTGTAGGTTCAGCTCAGCCACCAATTTAGCTTAACATCTCTCCCCTTTTTTAATTACTTAAGCTCTAGTCTATCGACATCATCAACTGATTAAAAGAACTGGAATTTATCTGAACAATTTTTAAAAAAGGAACGAGAATAGGAGATTCCAGAAAATATAGATATGACACAACTTTTATAATTTGATGAAGTAAAACACTAATTAGATTATAATAAATTGTATTATTAAAACTTTTTTTAAAAATATAGAATAATATATTAATATTAATAATATAGGAATTAGAGAAATGTTGTGGAAATTCAGGAGGTTATACATTTTTAAAAAATATTATTTAGTATCTTTTGATGAGGAATATGTTATGCAATTTCTGAATCAATAAATTCTTTATTTATCAATTTAAAATAATAAGCTAGTAGATTATTTTTTCATCTCTGGTTAGTTTCATTTAGAATAATTAATTAAGAATAATGAGTGATACTGGTAATAACGGGTATGGTAAAAAAAAAAAAAATAAAAAAATACCATCAGATGAAAATATAGTCACACGCGTTTTAATGAACAATTACGACAACAATGAAACAATTAGTTTATATATATATATATTATATATTACTCCATTAGTTTATAGCAAATTTGTATTCTACATTGTTAATCCGATTTATATAAACTTTTCTTTGTATTTAAACCAAATGAGAGTTCAAGATTGGTCTAAAATACAAGCAGTATCCAGCCTATGAAGTCACAAGGTGTTTGCATTTCAATGAAACTGAGACCATCGCTAATGAGCTAAAAATAATTCGTGAGTTAGTTTTGTGACAAATGTTTCAATAGAAAGAATAATTTCGATGGTAAATAATTATAGATTAGGAAGCAAGAAAGAGAAGAAACATCCGGAAGTCACAACAGCAAAGAAAAATATGGGGTGTATTTACAAATTTGGATAAAGCATGTATGGAAATCTTCTCTTTCTTAAAAACAACACATTATCTGTATTTATTCAATGAAAATTCACAACGTTCTAAAAAATTAATTTTATCGAATTAAAATAAAAACTTGACTAATGAATCCTAAATTTAATGTCTTTTTTTTAAGTTATATCTTCTACTGGAAGAGTTTCAATTATAATTAGATCTTGTGAATGAAAACATACTCTTTCTTGATTTAATTATTTTATTTTATATCATTAACAAACAATTACAACGTTTTGTGGTTTTCACACCATCATCAGGTATCTACAACAAATTCTCAAAATCAACCTCACTTAATCAAAATTTATTTTTTTAAATTTTAAAATAATTACCTGATTAAATTTGAGTATTTGTTGAAGATACCTGATGATGGGGCGACAAGCACAAAACGCTGTTATTGTTTTTTAATAATACAACATAAAATAATTAAAACAATGAAAAGAACCTTCTCATTCACAAAAGTATTTTTTTTTAATCAAAAAATATATTCACCATAAACACTGGCAAACTCTAACCTAATATTTGACAATAAATATAGATTTTATTCATGCTATTGTTATTAAAATTGGTGTTGTCGAATCGATCGACTACTTAAATAATCTTACTAATTGATAGTGGGGATAATAATCGGTCTATAATGTGACATAGTAATTGTTGAAACGAATTTACAAAATCAACTTGTCAATGAATAGATGAATAATTTATATAGTCATTGTAGTCATAACAAAAGTGAAGAGTATATACCAACCATCCAGATATGAATTCAATTTTAATATTATAAATAGAATTCTGGAATTTTTCAGAGTTTGATATTCACAGCAGCAAATATTCGGTCTCGTCATCTTGTCCCAAAAAAATTAAGTTTGTCATAACACACGGATGACAGTTCAACCCCTTATTGCGTCCCCAACCAGCGAGGCAACTACTGGTAATGGTAAGATTTGAGCCTTTAAAAATAACAATAAAAACTCTTTTGCCATACCGTCAAAATTCGTATTAAATAAATAATTACTATAGAATATAAACATTTTTTGACCAATATTAGAAAGAATTCTTAGAATACATAAAAACGACAGACATAAGCGAAATGTAAATATTACAGTTTGGACTATTAGGGCGTTGTGAAAGCTATACAATTTTTAAGCTATAAGTAAGATTTGAATTGATGTTAAGTGATACAACTAATAATTTAATTAACAATAATTTAAAAATAAAAATAACTGAAAGGATTTTTAAGTGAATAACAAAGCTGAATTTATATAATAATGAGAATAAAACAAGATGATACAGAATATGATAAAAAAGAAGGATCGAATAATCTATGTTACTAAGCACACACATAAATTTTTAATTATAATTGTAATATAATAAATACATTATGTGGAGTTATGAGAAAATACAGGCAGATATGGTCATTTGGTGAATCAATTATTGGGAATCATAGAAGTAAAAAAGTACCTAATTAAATATTTTATTTTTTTGTGGTTGATTTATTTATTAGTTCTTCTGGTAAGCGATTGAACAGATGTGGTACGATATAGTTTAAGGTACGTTTACCAAATTTATTATAATAGGGTGTTTCGATAAACTTTTTTTTTCTAATATTTTTATATATATTATTTCGTTTCTAAATAAATTATTATCTATACATTTTAAGATAATTATATACAAAAAAAAGTTTGGGTGGTAAAGTACCAACGATTTTAAGATTTTTCATTATTGCGGTGCGTTATTGTTCTTAATGTCCGATTTTGTAGGTTTAGAAGTTTTGACAAATGACTCAGCACTGTCACCATGACATTCGATCTCATATCTTAATATCGATTCAAATAATGCTTTGTACACCATTATTAAAGCTTGCCTTTTAACTACAAATTGGAGGTAATAATTTTTATATGATCATAATCTTAATCTCTATAAAAGATTAGCACTTAAATGAAAAATAGTTTATGACGTTTATCTTCGCAGGAGTTGTAATTTTTATATTTGCTAAAATAAATTGATTTATAGTTGTTCAAACAAAATTTCATGAGTAAAATTAGTATTCACATGGCAATACCAAAAAAACTACTACCCCTACGAAAATAAGTGTATAAACTACTTGATAGTAAGATAAATTTCCTTTATTTTGAGTGTTAGCAGACATATGTGCGTACTACTAAACAGCTATACCTCAGGAACTATTGAACGTAAATAGTTCTATTAGGACTCGTATTTTAGAAAATTTACTCTACTTTAAGTTATATTATAACAGGTTTTCGAGTGTTGTTGTTTTGACATAGCCGTCAAATTTTATTCTCCCTTCTTATACTTGATAAACTCGTCAATGTCGACTTGTAATTATACATAGTTTTTATTAAATTAATCAAAAGTAAGGATGAAAAAACTTCCTTTTTTAGTCCCCGGCTCTTATACTATTTGGTATAGAGAGTATATTGTGAGCTATACTTCCGTAAATAATGCAATATTAAAAGTTTTGTACGAACAAATATGGGAAACAAGACGATTTTCTGACGCTCTGAAGATGACGTAGTAGCGAATTATTTGATTTCTGGGGTATAAATATGTGTGTTTTTGATTACTTTAATGAAAACTAGTAACTAGTCAAAATTGATGAGTTTGCCAAGTATAGTTAAGGGGAATAAACAATTGTATCAAATCTTAAAAATATTTATCTTTTCATTCGAGCTCTATACCCTTAAAACTACCTACAAAACTAAAAATATATTTTCTTAGATATGAGCCCTAAAAGAGTTAATTATCTTCACTAGTTCCCGAGATACAGTTTTATAAAAAGCAATATTGCATGGACTGCAAAAATGGAAGCAAAAATGGACTGAAAATCAGTAGTTGGTGAATCTATTTTGGTAAATCTATATTGAGATACTGAAGTAACCATTAGACATATAGATATCTGCCAGTACTCAAATAAAGCTATTTGAATGAACTATAACGAAGTTTTTAACGTTTAGCTTCCTAAAAGTTGTAGTTTTTACTGGTATTAGACAAAATAAATTCCAAAAATGTTAATTTATAGTTGTTTGGACAAAATCTTTGATTTATAAAAAATATATCTCCAGAACTATTAGAAGTACAGATGTCTTTTTTAAATTTATTTATTGATATTTACAACTGTATAAAAAATACAACAAGTAAATTTGATCATAATGACATGATACAGGATGTAGAGAAACTGTAAGTACTGGGTAGTAGTAGAACTCTAAAAAAATTTTACAATATAAGGTCACGAGGCCATCTTCTTTTCAGGTGCATCGGAGGATTGCCAGGAATGGAAGAGGAAGCAAGGTTAGAAACTAGTGGGTTTGGGTGGTTAGGGAGTTTATTATGGAAGGAATAATATCGGGTTCGGGCTAGATCGGTTACATAAGGAACATCAGATGTCTTTTACAACTCATATTAAAGCTAGTTAAACGCACTGTTCGTTTATATTTCTTGTGTTAGTATTTTTTGTGATATTTTGGTCTGAATATAAATTCGGTATACGCAACTTTGTCCAAACACCTAGAAATCAATATATTTTAGCAACTATTATGAAAACTTCTATTCCTACGAAATGTCATAAATTACATTATATTACATTAGACTAGATTAAATTTGAGTGGTATTAGACATCTGTACGTCTAATGGTTCCTGACACATATTTTTTATACATACAAATGTCAGAAATCGTCCTTTTTATTTATAAAGTTTTAACTAGATATCAATAAGTAAAGTAAGTTTTTCAACAGAATTGTGGCAAAATTGGAGGATTAAAAATAATTCCAATAAATCACATTTACCCTTCGCCGTAAACCCATGACCTCTTGAATAATACCCCACTTATTCCTGTCGAACAGATCCGTTACTTCGGACTACATATCAAAAACGACTCACATGGAATCCTCATACATTTACATTTACTATACAAACGGTCTAAATTGCCAATCCATTACAAAAGACTGATCTACAAGACTATTATAAGGCTTATCTGGACATATGGAGTTGAGCTTTGGGGCTCCACTAAACCATCAAATTCCTCCAGAATCCAATCCTTACAGTCCAAAATCCTTCGTAAAATCCTTAATGCTCCTTCTCCTGTCACAAATCAAGTCATCCATCCAGAACCAGAAACCAATCCTTCCATGATAAACTTCCCAACTACCTAAACCAACTCGTTTTTCCTTCATTATCTAATAATCCTTCTAGGCGTCTGAACAGAAGATGGCCTCGAGATCTTCTCCTCTAGAAATGTTTTTGGAGTTCTATCAATGGGTAGATTCTCCACATGTTTGTATCATGTCACTATTTCACCTACAGCAAATTTACTTGTTGTATATATTTTTATACAGTTGTAAAGTACAATGAATAAATTATTAGAAAAACAAATTCTACATAAATCTAATTTATAATATTAATTTTGCTTATTATAAAGAGTAGGGTGGCTGGGTTTTAGTTTGAAAATTAGATTCCACTCATTCCTAAGTCTCAATTTTACAAACACATATTTTAATAAATCTTAATTTATAATATTAATTACATGTCTATATTATTATCATTTATATATTTTATTCTGAATACTTTTGTTCCATAGCTTTACCTTGGAACAAGATCAGATTGGCAGTTTTAGGTCTACCACAAATGATACAAATACATAAAAGCTATCACTCGATTGATTATGTAGCCATAAGATAATGCGGAATTGAAGATTAGCATTGAACATGTCGTTTATTGAAATTAATTAAATGGAAAAAAATGTCATAGGAGCATTGGTCATAATATGTTTTAGACCTAAGATTTGAAAAATTAAGATATACCAGTATCCTGGAAAACGGGTAAGAAGAGATGTCTCTTCTACTGACTGATCTGGAAGACTGTACAAGACCGAACTTACGAGATATTTAAGAAATATTTAAATGGAAACTCAAAGAAGAATAATTAAATATGTTTTATTTGCCTTCCATAAGAAATCCGGGATTTATTTTAAATATTAAAACTTAATCCCTTTCCAAATTATATCAATCTTCTATTTTGATTCTCTCTTATCTTTGTCTATTTTTTATTTATCCCTATCTTAGTCATTTCTTAGGTTATCTCAAGGTTACCACCCTATTATAACTATAGTGGGGAGCCAAGTTTTTATACCGTGCAAAATACTGGACCGGACATTGTGGCGTTACATTGTCGCAGACCGCCACGACAGACCGTCTTGTGTCCACCACATGTGAATACTAATACCGGCTGTTAAAAAAAGAGAACTCCATGTTGAAAGGATGCTTCAAAAAATAAATAATACAACATAAATAGTTTATTTATTAAAAACAAATAACCTATATTCCTGTTATATTAAAAATTATATACATAGTGATCTAAATATAACTTTCCAATTATATCATTCATTAGATTATTCTCAAATATTATGACGTTAGCCTTAACAAGAATGATCAAATATTAAGACTATGGACTAAGTGATACGTTATTCATTTCTTGGTTTTAGAAAATTTGGAAATGTATAACTTTGTTGCAATATTAAAAATCCATTCCCAATAAGGAGGGACCTATAAGAAGATTCGTTCTATAAATCCAGCTCAGATATAATTTGTGGAGGCTTTCCTATGCACTGCTCTGTCCCTTGGATCACTCGGCAAGAAGTAATGTCTTTAAAAGGGGTGAGTGGGTCCAAGCCTGTTTCCTTTAGAACGACACGATAGCTTTTTATTGTAATATATTTTATTATTTATGCGCAGGGATTTTATATATTTTTTCTTTAAACGTCAAATTAATAATTTAATAGTACATGAATAATGAATTACCATAAAAGAGGTATATACAGTATGCTTAGGATACTTTAGATTAATCATAAAAACTTTCAAGAAATTCTTTTATGGAAATTATATAAAAAAAAAATAATAATAATAATATTAATAAAATCGTAAATATGAGATTTTTTTCTATAAATATCCGAAAAGTAAAGAAGAATCGGTTTAAACCGAAATTGTTCCTCTTCCATATAATGCAAAGTTCCGTATAAAAGATATGAATAAATACAAAAAATCTCAATATTTAAGTCATTTAAAAAAAGTATATACATTTGTAAAGGTATATAAGAATTCCTGACATGAAAATCTACATTAGCACGATTGAATTTATGTAAAATAAAATCAAAATGTCTGCCAAGTACCTAGGTTTGTGTCAGTGAAGTAACAAGATTAGTGAGGCCCGGTGTAATGCTTTAAACTAGCATAAGGTTGTGTAAAATTGAACGTTTTTCGCCGCCTGCTTTTATCCATTATAATTATCCTTAGAGCAATTATCCAAGTTTATTCTTAATTCTTATTTGATTTTAGTATGAGTGTGATCACTTATCATTATTACCAATTGCTCACAACGATGTGGCAGATTGTAATGACTATCATTAAATAATGTTTAAAAAAAAATATGATAAATTCTAAATTGCACAATTAAGCTATTGAATTGTAATAGGTAATAGGCTTAAACCTTATTTATTCTCTTTTTTAATATCTATCATTAAGGACACGGAACCAAAATTGTTCCTTGATTTCTAAAATTTAAATAGCAGTAAATATTTTTGATTCAGAGGACATAAATATTTGTCATTACTCGTATGATACAACGCTAGTAGATTCATTAGTGGGGGAACAAAAATTTTACATGTTAATTATTTTACCAGGACAGCTTAAATTACGTAATAGAAATTAAAATTATGTAATGTAATTTCTAATCATTTTATTGAGAATAAAGATTTTTGTTTGTTTAAAACAGGTCAATAACATCAACTCGTAATATCAAAAGGAAAACAAAAACAAAAACTCGGGATTTCTAATACGATATTTGCAGATAGCTAGGTTATTTTTAAAGTATCTTTCAAGTATTTTATCTTGAGTTTGTTTCAGTCCAAAGTTCCTCGAATAATAGTCAATGCTCCTTACCAACAATAACCTACATAATGACCTTAATACCCCATTTGTATCAGGCCTAATTAAATTAAAATTCACCATATTCCAGGAAAAACTCACTCATCATCTTAATACCCTAGCACAATCCCTATCAATCATTACCCATCTCTACAATCCTCCCCGAAGGTTGACTCAGCAGTGATCCAGAGACCTATCATAAATAATTATATTGGAGTTCTTGCAGAGTTCCCTCTCAAGTTCTGCCTCTAGCGCCCTCACACACCCTCTATTGGCTCCTAATACCAGTGACCCGGTTGAAATGGAAGTCTTCCGAAGTCCTGCCCTATCCTCCACAACTATGAGGAAGAGCTGGGTTCAGAGTTCTCCGGACTGAATATAAATATTTTAAATTGGAATGATTGTCTCTAAGATACTATTTTACTTTATGTTTACTTTTTTTCTCTTATATTTCTTATTTTGTTATTATTTAATTTTATATTTGTAAATACAGTGTGAATGAGCTTTATGATATTTATTATCATTTTTCAAACATAAGACAGAATAGAATATTACACAGTAAAAATAAAAACAAAATCCTGAGTTTGATTGTTGTATTTGTTATATACTTATAAAATATATATGTAATATTCGTCTCCTTTCAAATAGTTTATAAATAAATTACTCCGAATATAGAAGACGTGTTCAGAATAATTATAGCCTACAGTTCTTGAAGCTACCAATCAAGTTGTACTACCCCTTCAAAGACTGGTTATTATGTTTTAAACCTTTTAGTATCTTGAGTGTTGACATTGTTCAACACCTTAACGGCTATTAGGTAAATTGGAGCAGTTCAAAGAGTTGATTACGTGTCTAATTTCTTTCAATTCCAGAAACTATCCCTATGCAAAACAGATAGGTTATTTTTTTAGCCTAACCATTTAGACTCAGGACTAGCAATTGATTCTCTTGAAACCAGTTTCATTAGGGGTTCAAGAAAGGGAGGATATCGTTTTGAATAATCTCTCTGTCCGGTTACGAGAAGTAAATGTGCCTCAATGCAAAAAAATTGTCCTGCTATTTATAATTACCTAAAATAATTGTATAATTAAAAATAATTTGTAATATAATATATAATTAAAGCTCATTAAACACATTATCATTATTAGGATGGTACAATTTGAACCTAATTATCTTGAATATTTTTTGATCGGTTCAAAGTCAAGAATTATTTACAACGTTTCGACTGCTGTGCTACGAAGTACTGAACGTGATTTATGAGACGAATTCTAACCGAAGTTTTCAATTAAATACTGACTAAACTCGAACCGAAACTTATACCATATAAGCCCTAAAGCACAATTGATCCCAACCACCAGGAGTTCTAACTTCCATAATGGCAAAGACTGAGATACTTAGCACATAATCTGCTAGTAGTAAATAAGGTCCTAGTATCGTGATATAATCTGTACTTCTTAGTAACAAGATTGCCATTAGGCTAACATATAAAAAACAAATTATATCCAAAAAAAATATCAGGCATAAAATTAATAAAAAACATTAATTTTTTAAATATAGAAAAAACTCTAATAATTCATGTAATACTTACCTTTAATGCATGCTACAAAAAAAAGGTATTAGATTGTAACAATAAGATCTAAAAAACCCTTTTATGGTTTTGTTAAAATAAAATTGACAATACAATGTGTAAGCTGGATTAAATTAATTTAATGTAAATTATTTTTAATAAACCATATATTATCAATTTTAATATGTTAGTCCAAAGAAAAATGAGAGAATTCCTAGTAAATTACTTAATTAATATAAATAAAAAGTATCCCTGGCATTAAAGATGAAATTCTAGATAAATGTTTTTTATATCTGTCAGAAGGTTACAATTAAAAATCTGTATAATCAAAACATCTTTATTCTCATCACGTATTCATAATATAAATTAAGGGATTCATAATTTTTAATTAAGAAAATTTTTAACCATCTTTCTAGATGAAATATTCTTAGAATATACTCATTACTTAAAACAAATTAAATATATAAAAAAATTTAAATAAGCTAAATTAATGATTAAAAAACAAATGAATTTCTTAGTAGATGCCTTATTGAAAATAATTTTACTCTCAATGACAGAACTATTCAAAAAGTGCTACCTGAGTATGAAATATTTAAAATTATAAAAATATTTTCCTCCGGGCCGGATTTGAACCAGCGACCTATGGATATCAGTCACTTTCACCAACTACAGTCCACCGCTCTACCAACTGAGCTACCAGAGGATATATTTAAAAAATGCTCATGCAGAATAATCGTCAACATTATCGAAAGGTTAAAATATGATTTACGACCAATTCATATAATTAAAAATCCAATATAAAGTATATGAATATAGATAAAAAATATAAAGTATAGAAAAAAAAATGGATCGATGATGAGTCTAGAACTTTGTTTTATAAAGAGGAACAAGTGAAAAGGAAGCGGCAGTGTTGTACATTATTTTTACTGTCACTTATCACTATAAGAATGCTTTTGACTCAATCGATCATGCACTTCTCAAGAAAGAACTGATTAAATCATTGGAAAAATTGTGAGATTGCTAGAAGGTCCAATGCCTTTCGGCTGGCCTGCAATGCAAATAAAAATCAGGGAAGAAGTGTCAGAAGTGTGAAAATCAAAATTGGTTCAGCACTACCTACCATATGGTGAAACCTTGAGCACCAGTTGCTGACATAATAGCCTATTGTGTAGCCGATGGAGCATCTGGTATACCAATAAACAGTGCAAATCAAGTTCAAATGCCATTACTGGTAGACGATATAGCTCACTCATAAAATCTTAAAATACTGGAATCATAACAGTGGTAAATTTCTATGATTGCACAGTTATATGCTAATCAATTTTGGCTTAGTGTGGATTTTAAAAGTTTTTCCTTTAACTTTTTTGAATAATATATAATAATAAAAAAAAAATAATTGCACTAAAATGAAAAACAATTACAACAGAGTTATTCATAATTAAGTTAATAATTATCATTATCTCTACTTTTTTCTTATAATACAAAACAAAAAGTAATTCTCAAAAATATATTTAATACCCTGAAACGTTATTAAAATTATCTTCATATTACTTCATAAAAATTTTTAATTTATTTCAATAAAACTTATCAAAACAGCCGTTATTAATATTTTAGTACCACAACCTGAAAATTCAACGAATGAATATAAATTATCTAGACTAATGCCATTGATATTTTATTATTAACATCTTAAAATATAATTTACTAATTCTTTTAAACACAAAAAAAAAATCAATTTATTCATGTCCAACGCCATTCAAAAACTTATATGAATATCACAGAAAATAATATATCTTATTGTTTTTTTCTGTTATTTTTTTCGCTTTTTACCTGTTAGTATTTTAATCATTTTTAAATTTGAATCTTTAAAATTTTTAATATACATAATGTTTTAATGTTTTTTTTAAATGTACATAGAACATAATATGTCTGTATATATATATACACACACTCACATGTGTTTATGGGGTGCTTGTGTGCATATCATGCTCTAACAGGATCACGAGATTTGAACAAAACAGACCTAATCGTCTGCTTTCAGGAGAGGCAGAGCGACTAAGCTTTTGAGGAGGATAAACCAATTTAGAGGGTTATACATTGTAGCATATAGGTTTATTTAACCCTGGATTAAACACGACTTCCTCTACTGGAACCGGAATATATCAGATTAAATACCAATTTAATCAGTATGAAACATTTCACGGATGCGATAAAAGATTTCATACAACTTATTTAGTGTTAGTTCAGTATAATTAAAAAGACAAATAAAATTTTAAAATGCCGCTGTGTATTTTAATTAGTGAACACGAACATGAGAATTTACGGTAATTTACTCAGCAGCTTAGTTAGAACATAGATATAATTACAAGGAGATTTACGTTCATGAATACGTTGCTGCTATCATAATCTTAATATAAAATAAGGACAGACTACATTGTGTTAAAATGTAATAAACAGAAACAAGGAGAAAATACAAACATTAAGAAAAAATGTTATTTTACTTTAAATTCATTTTTTTTTCTTCTATTTCTTATGTTGTTAATTTCTTAATTTGTTATAACTCAACTTATATATTCGTAAATATGGTGGCTATGAACTCTATGATTCCTATTACTAATGTATATAAATATAAGTCAGAAGAGTTCATACAGATCAGATCCGATTCTCCTAGATCTGCACTGAATTTAATTTTATTATTCATAAACTTCCAATTCTTGTAATTAATCAATTGTGTGAAGAGGTTGGTCTTTGTCAGAACTACCAGAAGACGAAACTCATGAAAAATGACATAAAAGAGGAGTGTGAAATTAACTAGCATAAGTTAGCATATATTTATAGCATATATTTATCTGGGTCAGTTAATATCATTCACGGATAGAGGAGCAAAAGAGGTCCAGAGGCACTCGGTCAGAAAAAGTTTAGTTACCTTAGGCATACAAAGAAGGAAATAACAAGTATTGACCTTAAAAGGCAGGTCTTCGATAGTTGCATTAGCCCAGTGGTCACTGACTACAGCTCAGGAGAGGAAATTACAGGTGTGGCAAAATAATATTGGAAGAAGCATTATGAACGTGAGAAAAAGAGATCGAATAAAAAATGCTTGAATCTATACAAAAACAAGACTCGTTGACACACTGAAGATGACAAGATTGAGCAAATGGAAATCGGCAGGGCATCTCCTTCGATGTGAAGATGACAGATGGTCAAAAATTGCCACAGAATGGACTCCATACGACCTTCAAAGAAGAAGAGGACGTCAAAAGAAAAGATGGAGCGATGTGTTCAAGAGGATGGCAGGACCCCTCTGGTGGAGAGCTGCTAGAGACAGGGATATCTGGAAGAAGAAATGGAAAGAACTCGCCTCCCAATAGGGCTGGTCACCCCGGGAAGTGCTAACTATTACTCCCGAAAGGGAAGGCCTATGCAGAAAAGGATACAGAAAGATGGAGAGAAAATTAATAGAAGCTAATGTTTTGTCTGTATAGAGTCTTTACACGTTAATCCATTAAAGTAACGTTTTTAAACCTTAACGTAATAAAAAAAATTCAAATTATTATTATATTTTAATATTTAACTCTTTATTTCATAAATAATCTTTAAAATACCAACGAATTCAGCTAAAAAAAGTTCAATAGTATAAATATAATTAATTATTCTTTCAAGGGACTTATAACTGTCGATTCTGAAGGAATTCAGTTGTACTTAAAAATTAAATAAAAATTCGAATTATGTTTTTGAATACAACTTTCTTCACATGTATGTAAAAAATAACAATTTTTTTTCCAAATTTAAATATTTATGTATTTAATCAGAAATAGATACTATTCCAATCGTACTGGAGGTAAAAAATGACAATGCCACCTGGATAACATTTATGCATGCCGTTCATAATAAATTCTCCAATATGAACTGCAAATCTTACCGTATCGAGGACAGCGGTTAATGAGTGAAACTGTCTTCTAAATTTACATTATACACTTAGTGCTTCATCTTTAATTTTTGTAGAGCTTCGAATCTAGGCTATTCGAATAGAAACGGAAAAGAAGCCGCAAATGCTCGAATGGAGTATCATAATTTTTAATCTCAAGTCATAAATTGTCGCGACACGCAACGCTGATATCATAGGACATCAGAATTGTACGATGACAGCTTCCATAATTCGTAAAGGGGGCTGAAGAATTATTTTCTTGGTCTCACAAAAGATATCAGTGATGAATACTCCAGGAATCTTTTTGTGTTCGTGGAATAAATATGTTAAAAGCATCTGAATAAATTTAAGAGGCCAATATTAATGTTCATCGAACATGCTTAAACGCCAAAAAATAACTAAAAGCAACTAGCTAATAAGCTAGTAAGTTCTTGAATTAAAAAAAAACAATTAAAATTAAGTATATAATAATAAACACAAGGCATATATATATATATATATATATAATAAGATCTTGATGCTCAGTGAAATAAATATATTTGGGCAACGTTAGGAAATTTTATTGTTCCCATAGTTATACCCTACAGTGAAGAAAACAGTTTTATTGAATAAACTATTTATTTTTTTTTTTAAACTGTAATTAACTATTTATTAAAAACTCAAAATGTACCGAATACAAAATGTTATCAATAAATAGAAATATTACATAAATATGTTCATGTATTCCACATAACTGATAACTATACGTCTACTATAAATTTTGGAATAAAATATAGAATGGAATCTGTTTCAAAGAAATGTATTTCGGGATTTTTCCGGACAACTGTTCTTTCAAGACGGTGGAATGTCTATTTACTTATTAATAATTACCTTTGCATTTAATACATTCATTATTAGTGTTGATCAAAAAATAAAAAGGGATATAAATAAAAAAAGGTTGAATTGCATTCTCAATTTTTAGATTTTTTCTGCAAGGGAGAAAACGTATCAAATTGTTCTCTGATGAATGCTTATAACTCAGAAAATTCAATTCTAGGCTGGAATGATAATCGAACGTCATAATTTTTATTATAAGATAATAATAATGAAAACCAAACAATCTTTTCTATCAGTAAGTGAGGCGTAGAATCCCAAAACCAGCCAAGTCCATTTCCAAATTTTGATTTTTAATTAACAACTTCAGTTATAAGTATTATGAAAAGGTAAATTTATTTTTTCCAAGAACTGTTTTTTAAAAATTTATTTATAGATATTAACTGAATTAAAAATACATTCAATATATACAAGTAAATTTATTGTTAGTTATACAATAACATGAGAATCTATAATTGATAGAAGTCCAATGACATTTTTAAATGTGAAGATCACGAAGATATCTTTTTTTAAGACGCCTAGGAAGATTATCAAGTAGTGGCGAGCCAGAATAAGAATAAGAAGAGGCCAGATTAGAAAAAAGTGAGTGTGGATGGTCAGGAAGTTTGTCGTAGAACGATCTGGTTCTGGCCAAATCGGCAAAATATGGAACATTGAGTTCCTAATGGATCACTTGAATTGTAACAAAGTAAGGAACGATTTTACAAAGGATTTTTGATTGTAAGGATTGGATACGAGAGGAATTCGGTTTAGTGGAGTCCCAAAGCTCAACTCCGTAAGTACAGATAGACCTTATTATGGTCATATAAATCAGTCTTCTGCAATTAGTTGGAAGTTTAAACCGTTTGTCTAGTAAGTATTGTAATAGTCGGAATTGATGAGCTGTTTCCTGTCTTTTTTTGTCTTGTATGACCAGCACTGTTAAATTGCATATTCTTTTTTTTTTTAAAGAAATCCCTTTACCTCAAAAAATTTATAGCAAAAACTGAGAATAAAAAAAAAATAGAAATTAAAAAATGGTTTAAGCTGATTTTGAAACTCCACGCCTCAAATGTCAATGCTTCTTAAATTTTTCAATTGATTTATAAATGTCTTTAATTTAACACATTTAAACTTCAAAATTAACGAATATAGCTTTTGTATTGGAAATGAAGAAAAACAATTTACAATACTGACTTGTACTATTATTTATATTCTAATTCATTTATATTTTATTTATTTTACAGATGTAAATTTTCACATCATTATGAACATTTCTATAATGTGCATCAATATTTAGCCCGTATAAAATTTATTATTGTTTCAGGAATATAGTAAAAAGTGTCTAACCCTCTACCGTCGTAGTAGGATAGACACTATTCTATTTTTATGTTTTTTTAATCTAAAGATTCTTTTGTCCCAGTTATTGGCCTCTATTTAGCTTTATAAAAATTAATTCGGATATGGATCGAATTATCGGTCAAAAAGAACCATACAAATCATATTTTTAAAAATGTTAACATCGATTTAGGATTTTATAATCATAATAATAAAACATAATATGATAAAATAACACTGATACTTAATAATATTACTAAAATATTCGAAGACTAGTTCGGTGTTTCCAGTAGCTCTTCAAAAAACCACTCCACAATAGCCAAAGCTGAAGCACCCAAGATAAGGCAGAAGATTCCGTGACGGATCCAGATAAAAAAAACAGGGGCAGAGGTCATCACCTCTTCCTGCATTTATATTCTATCTGCGGCTGGGGCTCAATAGATAGCTGTCTAATGTGGTCAGTCCCGATAAGCAAAATGTCAAAGTTCCTGAATATATCTCAAATTATATATTTTCCAAGAACTAATATATATTACACCGAAAAACTATTCCATTTTTTTGTCTAGAAAAAGTAATAGTTTATATGATGAACATGTTTAATCTTCCAAATAAATAAATAACTCTTCAAATTTTGAAGTTTGATATTAAAAATACTTAGAATCCTAAAATGCATCTGATATTTTATTATTTACTATTTTATGATACAATTAAATAATTAATTTTAATAATAAAACCTTTTGTAGTAATTATTAGTGTTTTATATATATTTATTTTAAAGTTTCTTTTTTCGAGGTAAAATAAGGGTTGGTAAGCAAGAGGTAAATTTTGTTAGAAATAATCCAGTTGGGTTTTGTGATTTCTACATCTGTTTGAAGACTATACTATAATCTTGAGGGCCAAAGAGGGTAAAATAGATTGTTAATAAATAAAGCCATTGATGGCCGAGAGAATCAAGGCGTCACTACTGCCTCGTTACTACAACGGCGCCGCTTTCTATACAGCCAGAGGGGTTGACTTTTATTTGGTGGACCCATGAAATTAAAATTTTACCCCCCTCTCCACCATGGTTTGAATAGGTACGATAGCTGTGGATAACCTCCTTCTCCTTCCGTTCATGTCAGCATTAAACAGGAAAGGGGTCATATAACAAAAAGGATATTGAGAACGACATACACTGAACAACTCCACGCCCTCTTTGCTAATGCTACAGTAGAAATGGTAGTCTATAAGTTTCAAACATTATGACCACACCATCCTCTCGTTTAAGCAAAACCGCTCCAATAAGGACAGGCTCAAAAACAATTCTTTAGCTAAAATACTAATATTTTTTTCCATGAAGTTTCTTATTTCAATACTCTAAATTATAAAAAGTTAACAAGTCCATCATAGTTTCTATAGTTTTCGTGAATTCCTTTGATTCAGTGGATTATAAACTCCCCTTAAAAAAAAACTCTATTAAACTTATTCGATCCTTATCAGATAGTATTTTAATTTAACTCATTCTTGTTAAATTCTTGACAGTTACGAAAGTAGCCTACCTGTAGATAACCTCTACACTCTTGATATACCTAGCACATCTCTTGTAGCATCTGCAATAAAGGGCGTGATATTATTTAGTGTTCATTACTCTCACCAACCCTTTTAAAATCTTAATTAAGAATATACTTCACTATATCAGTTACTCATATTATAATTTATAAGCAGATTACTTTCGAAATCACTTATTCAAACAAGTGACCCAGATCCAGGATAAAATTGACAGTATTATCTCCGGATCATAGGACGGACTAAGGTCAGATTGTGAGAGTACCATACGCAAATTTACGATTAAAATAAAATTTCTTTATGCTTATAATCCGTTATTTTATCCTCAACGAAAATAAATAATAAAAAAAAAAATCACAATGCAGCAAAAAGAAGCTATAAAATAAAATAATTAAAAACGCTGTCGTTTATTTTTTGTATTATTTATTTTATTAAATCAGTGAAAAAAAAATCAAAAAATAAAAAGAAACAAAAAAAAATAATAATTAAAAAAAATAATTAAGTATCTGGCGTGTTTTTGGATTCTTTAGTATTTTGAAACAGAAAACTTAAAATTCCCGAGTGCATTACTTTTTTTTCTATTACTAAAAAAATAAATCAAAACTATTTTTTTTAAATATTCTGAGAAAGTTATACCTAACCACTGAGAATTTTTTAACTCTTCATAAATGACCCAGATATGGCTGGAGGGTCAATAAATCACCACTTTGAAACGTATAAGGGGTTGGTAATGAGTATTTTTGAGGATCATTGTAGAGTGGTCTGTAACATTGCTGCCAAATCTCCAGAACATAAAGTATAAAGCTGATGTATGTAAGAAGAAATATTCCAATCATGAAAAGTTAGGAATCTGAGTTTACTATTTTAAGATTTTCTGTTTGGAGTTGGTAGATTTTATCAATAGGTGGTTCTCCAAAAGTTTGAATCATGTCATTACATCAATTAAAGCAAATTTACTTGATGTATATATACAGTTGTAAATAAAAATAAATAAATTATTAAAATAAAATAAGATTTTTTGAGTCGGAATTTCGGAAAATGGTTCGTATGTGATTTTATGTGAAAAGACGAGCTGAGAAACGAAACTGAAAATACGTACATAATAAAGGTGGGTGCATTTGGTCGACCCTAAAAATGAATCTGACATGATTAATAAATATTTCAAACGAAAATATAATAAATTGCTATAGTCACATTAATTTTTTTTTTTTTTGGATTCTACGGCACAACAGAAGAACCTTCAGTCATATGTCAGATATTTTTTGACCTAGTATCACAATTGAAATCCTCTTTAAGAACCATTATGTACTATATTATTACATATCTATTTTTACATAATAACTAAGTTCAAAGTTTGAGAAGCAAATATTGCCTTAAATAACCCATACTAAATTGTAGACATCCAATAGTTACTCCATCCTCTCTCCTAAAAATCCTACTTATTGGCCTACATCCCTTAAAAAACGTCCCGATATCCTTGATATATTTGTTACTTCCCAAATACCCACATCACAATCCACAATTCAATCTTTAGATGACCTCTCTTCAGA
>NW_027106004.1:269851-278034 GCF_000696795.3 Halyomorpha halys
CCATTAATTCTTAATCTTTCATCCTTAACAATCCCTGATAATCCTCCGAGGCGTCTGAAAAGAAGATGGCCACGGGACCTTCTAGTTTAAATTAATGTTTGAAGTACCACCAATAGGTGGTTCCTTCCCAAGATTTTCAAGTTTATATGAAACATACTACATATTTACCTGTTGTATTATTTGTACAGTTGTAAATTACAATAAATAAATAATAAAAAAAAAAAAATTGTAGAAAAGATGTAATATGTGGTTTACTGATTGTACACAGAAGCAAGTAGGCGGAATTGGGGAAAAGTTTTCAAGCACCACCCACATACACCCTTCGTCTATGGAGTTTTAAAACTTATTTGCTGTCACACAACTCGAGAATGTTCGTCAAAGACGAACAAGCAAAAGGCAATCAACTGAAATGTCAAGGTGAATGAAAATCCTCGGCGAAGGGTCAAGAAAGACTATTTTAAAATGTTAACAAACGATATACGTATAATAAGGGGAAAAAAATGAAAATTATTCGAATATTTATATTATGGTATATATATAGTATTTTTAAAATATTTTTTTTTAACTAATCAGGTGAATATTATTATTTTATTATTAAAATTTTGCAATAAAAAATCAGGTTTGTTCATAAATATATAAATTATATTGTAAGACCAAGAGCTAATGCAGGTCGATTGAATTTAACCTTTTTTTTTCTTTACTCAATATCTTGAATGTGGTATGACATGATTTATCTTACGGGCCAGTTGCTGTTACATTTTTTTTTAGCATTTAATCCCAAAATAATTTAATAAGATTATATATACAAATATTAAAAAAAATATTTCAATTCGGCAATAATATGAATTTTTTAAATCCAGCAAGCGACTAATTTATTACCTTCAACAAAATATGGAATTTACAATTACACTGTACATGGGATAATTCATTAACAGAAAAAAATATCAATACCATTTCGGCCTTATAAAAATTGATATTAAATTAAAATTTACACATTTTAAAAACTACGTATTTATGTAGACAGTAATAGTTTATTTTTTTTTTTAATTTTAATGGATAATTAATTTTTAAATCTGTTCGTGTTTTGTAAAAGATAGAAAATTAGCAGATTGACGGAATATTTTAGAATAATAATAAACGTATACTTTTATTAAAAATATTTAGATGATTTTAATGAACTTGTTGAACATCTCATCGAAAAACTTAAAATTTTACTAACTTATTATTTTATACTATTAGAATTCAAATTGTGTAATCTACTTTATAACCGAAAAATGAACAAAACAAAAAAGTCATTTAATTACAAATGGAAATCATTTCGGAATCTAGTATAAAAATGTGCAATATTTAGTTTGTTTATGTATGAAAAAAAATATAAATATTAAAATTAGAATGAAACTATAAGTATAATATGCTAGTTCTCTTCAAACAATAATTGTACAATAATATTACTATTTTTATAAATTTAATTCTGTAATAAATGAAATTTATTATAACATATTTTCCATTAGGAACTCTGATGAGAAAACTTTTTTCCCCCTCTTTTTCCAATTAAGAAGCGACCAACTTCCAAACTCTTAAATATCGAAGAGCCTGAGGGCAGACGGTTGCACAGGAGGAATGCGCTGTTATAGCTTTTGGAGCTCATAACTCAAGCAACTGGGTCACCAAAGCGAATGCGTCGTAGCGGAAATTGGAAGCGGGGTAAGGGCACGATTATAATACAAGTAGGACCAGGGGAGAGGAAGGAGTTCTCCATGTATAAGGTATGGCCAATAAAAATGGTCAACAGTGATTCCATCTTTTATTATATAATAAAAGAGCAATTCATGGAGAATAAAATTATTCAAAAGCATAACGTTTTTTCTTCGTACCCTTTTATAACATAAATTATTACTACATACTTGTATAATACGTGAAATGTATATATTTTTACTGAGTCTTTAAACACATCTTACTTATTATATTATTATAAACAACGTTTATAAGTGTAAACATTTATATATTATTATAGTGATAATTGGTGGTTTCTCATACAATATTTGTGCGCTACATAGTAATATTAGTGCATGGAATTGTTTATAATAATAAAGCCAAAGCAGGGTTACAAAAAAAAAAAAAGATTCGAAGAACAAAGTACAATTTCTGGAGAGAGAAATACTTGAAAGGAGTTGTGCTACCTAGCTGCATAGAGTTGCTCATGACACAGCATACTTATAACCATTAAACAATACTTTTTGAATCATATAAATAAATTATCTCATTCATAGTACAATTAATTTAAAATATATGATCGTAACCTATGAATTTTATTTATTTTTTTGTTCTTCGATCTTTTACCTTCATAAATATATTTTTAACCTTCTTTTTTTTTTGGTTATAATTAATATTTTTTCCATTATTTTACTATTTATAATTTTCTCTCCCCAAGTCCAATACATTTTTCATTTTTCCACTATTAATAATTATAAAATAAAATTACAATCTGCAATATAAATAGAAAACGTTTTTAAGTAACAATATACACAAATAAAAATTGAACATATTCCAGCATATAGTTATGTTTAATTAAAATCTATATACACTTTTAAAATTAGAAACTTTTATCCATGTTTTTAAAATTATTGAAGTATTTGGGCAGGTTCTATTTAATTCTATTCATTTTTGTAACAACGATTATTTGATGCTATGTTTTACATAAAAAAAGGTCAGAGTTTTCTCTTAACACACGTTTTAGGTAAAATATATATTGTATTTTAGTTTGTTCTGATAAGAGGGGCTGGGATCATTTAGGAATGTTGGGGATTCACCCATTTAAATTTTCGACGATAGATATTTTACGTTATACCTTTTCCACTCGTGATTTCAAATGACCTCTTTTATGGTACCAATTTAATGAAATTAGAAGCCAATATTCGGAATTAGGAAGGAGAAGTGATTTCTTTGTATGGTTGTAAATAAAAAAAAGTTCCAAAAAAGTTTTTATATCAGAGTACTGGAATGAGCTTAAAATTAAACTCATTTCATACTATATATAATTGGAAACCACGTAATAAATTGTAACGGAAAAAAAAGGAACGCATTACAGAATGAAGATGTCAGAATTATAGTTTTAAGTAATATCAGTGCTTGGAAGAAGAATTTGAAATTGATAATAAAACTTTTTTAGTCAAGAGAGTTGAATTATCAATGGTATTTTTATGGAATGTAGAAAGTTTCATCCTTAAGCTACCACCACCTCTGGTAGCTCAGTTGGTAGAGCGGTGGACTGTAGTTGGTATGTGTAACTGATATCCATAGGTCGCTGGTTCAAATCCGGCCCGGAGGAGTAAATTTTTACGATATTGTTACGTTAATCATCTTATAATTTGCTTTTGATAATTACATACTTAAATAGCAATTTTTATAAAATAAGTTATAATGGAATGGGAATCTCTTTTTTGAGATTTTTTTAATTTGATTTTTTTTAATTGTTAAAAAAGTCTTTACTATCTGCTGACAATGATATAGCCACGGTTGGAATGCTTTTTTTCGCAATTCCTCAAATTCTCATCAGGCCACGAAAAAACCAGACCCCAACCTTTTAGTGGAAGTCCGGACACGACAAAGCTCTCTGGTCATTAGGTCCGGATAAAATATTTGATAGCTGGCCTGGTTAATGTCCCATAAAAAATATTCTAACATTCAATTTAATGATTTATTAATTTACTACACGGCTCAAGTGTGAGACGCAATGGAAAATGTGATATGTGATAAATGAAATGGGAAATGCATTTATCATCAAAATATATAGTTTAGCAAAACGAAATTCAAAGAAGAAAATTATTTCTGAATAAATTCTGTTGATAAAATAGATTTTAACAAGGCAATGGTAGCAGCTAGAAAAAAGTTAATACTCCCGTTCAATGTCGCTCGTTTGCTTTGACAGAGACACATCTGACAAAAACGTTATGATTTTATTGTGAATTGGAGGTATTCCAAAAATAGACTGTTTTACTTTCTCTACTGAGGCCCCCAAAGCTAGTAGAGTTGTTACAAAGTAAACTTAGTCGACGGTACAATAATAATAAAATATAAAATAAAAAAACTTTTCCTTTTCAAAAAGGCTACCATCAAAGAAAAACAACAATTGTGTTATTGCTGAACGTAATGGTTTAAATATTGTGTAGGCAGTTTTTTTTTATAAATTTAAACAATAAATCAAAAAAAAAATTTATTTATAAATTTGCATAATAAATTAGACTGATTGGCCTGATTTATTATAATATTGTGTATGAATTATAAGATTACAATAATTAAAGTGATTAAGAACCTAAACTAAAATATAACAGGGATAATTCACGAAGAATTCTCAACAAATTTTATAACAATCCAAAGCATCTTTTACAGTTACAAATATTCCTCTTTAAAACTCATTTCAACCAAAGTAATCTAGATAATTTTAAACACATGATTATCGTATCACCTCCTCTGGTAGCTCAGTTGGTAGAGCGGTGGACTGTAGTTGGTGAAAGTGACTGATATCCATAGGTCGCTGGTTCAAATCCGGCCCGGAGGAATTTCTTTTAGGTTTTAAAATAACAAGCGTACAACAAATAACAATTTTTTAACACCTACGACTTACTGAGGAATTTACCTATTTATATATGAGTCAAATGATTAATTTTAGTCTTTTTTTTCTATATCCTTTTATTAGACATAATAGATATAAGAGTTAATAACGAACTGTCTGTCCAATTTCCTAAATATAATTATTATAGCTTATTGCAAATAAACAATAATTATGAATACATGTTTACTTTCATTTACTAATGAATAACACTGAAATCTGTACGAGGCTGTGTTTGGGCTATTTAACAACAAATCATTATCAAGAATAACAATTAAATAAATCGTTGAAAATAAATTAAAAATTAGCCCCTATAATATAATTATGTGGTTAGAAATTGACTATTTGAATATAACTTCAAATATGCTTTGTAGAGCAAAACCCCTCTTAACCGGTCCCAGTTTACTCAGCTCTATGCATTAGCTGTAATATAAATAATTGAATAAAAAACCTCCAACGAAATTTGAAAGAAGAATGAAAAAAAAAAAATGTATGGTCCGAGGAAACGCTTACAGTAAAACAAAACAAAATAATTGACTTTGAAACTACTATTAAAATTTCAGTTAATTTAAGACTGTCTATAAACTTTAACTAAATCGTTTAGGAATTTTAAAAACTATTTTAATAATTTTAACTTTATCATACACTAATAAACATATTAAGTTTGGATTGCATTTTAATTGTGATCTGATAAATGATTTAATTAAGATTAGAAATAAATTTGAAGTTTTTTCTTCAAAACACTCCATATTAATCGTCTGTCCTGTTTAACTGGAGATTCATTTCTTTTAAAGAACAATATTTATGTGAGGATTACCTTTTTATAGATCTAATTAGGAATGTTTATATATTTAATTTCTCAATATTTGTTTGCATATACACATAGTTTGTATAAATACATTAAGTACAGCACAGTACCCTTCACCCTCGAGTAACACCGTCAATAATGGCCATCGAAAAAAATATGGTCTAGGACACTTTTTTTCCTTTTCTCTTATTCTTCAATTACATTTTGTTATTACTTCTTAGATATATTATTTCGATAATTAATACTTTTTTAAATAAATTTATTTGTGTTAATTAAAATTGTTCAATAATAACAATCAGTAGGGGTATCGTTTTTGTAGGAGATTAAATTCTACATTATTAAATGTTAAAAGCAAATTCAATTGTTATATTCACTACAAGACCCCCCAAACAGATCCAGACAGTAATGATATAAAAAAAAAAACAAAAAAAAACTTAAGTAATGAATGTCTATACATTACTATCGCAATGCTATTTTTAATTAAATTAAAATAAACCGACGGGGCAGGTAACTCGATGTTACAATGTCCGAAATATATTAATCAATATACCAGAATTAAAAAAAATAACCATAAAATGTAATATACAAAAAAGCGAAATTGTAAATAAAAACACGAAAAAAAAATACCTTTCGGTCTAGCTATCATCTTGAAAAGACAAATATTGCTTGTGTTTACCCAGAGGCATGGCCCGGCATCAATTTCCCAGGGGTCCTCTCTAGGACGAACGGTCGTCAGCCGATGTGACATGTCGCAGTTAGAGTTGATCCAATATATTTTATTATCTTTGGTCTCAAAAGGGATAACTTAAATTTTATTTATGTCTTATTTTGGTGTAACGTCATTGGAAAAGACAAGCCATAGTAAACATTATGGTGTATATTTCAGTAAGGTACACTTCTAAATTTTAATCAGTAATGATTTAATAAATACTAATTAAAAGATAAGAACCAAGTTTTTAAAAATAATTAATCTTTATTGCCAGTATTTTCATTTACCTATATAAAAAAGATAGTTTCGTTTTCTGGATGATTTATTAGCCTTCTTAGTTCGAACTTTTTTTTTAAATTAATTTTACATTAATAAAATATTTCTTCCGACGTTTCGGACTGTCCATCCATCTTCAGGGGCTACCACCAAAAATAGTAATTCCTGGACTGTTGTTTAATTTAGAAATAATAACCATAGTCGTTATGATTATCATATGATCACAATAAGCAGGCGTATATTTCATTAAAATTCTTTAGCTATCAAATTATTATGTAACAAAGATCCTAAAATTACCTTTAATGATTTATTTTTATACAGTTTAATAATTTGTCTCTAACATTTTTTTGTACATTTAACATTGCAATGCAAAGTAACTGTATTTCTACTGCAGTTAATAATTCAATAATTGTAGAAGCAGTTTTTTTATTTTTATTTTTAGGGTTTAATTTTAATAGATAAATTAATACATTCAAAAACGTTACTATACAGTATTGTTAGTGTTCATGATATTTTCACACGAGAGGGCTGAAGAAATTACTGATTTTGATTCTAAGCTCAAATACAATAGTGATAAAAAATCATCACGATTCATCAACAATCATTATGCAGTTGTCAAACCATCTTTAAAAGTCATCTCCCAGACCAAAATACTTCAAATAAGTTTAGATACATGACGGTTAATTCATATCCTCTGGTAGCTCAGTTGGTAGAGCGGTGGACTGTAGTTGGAATGAGGGACTGATATCCATAGGTCGCTGGTTCAAATCCGGCCCGGAGGAATTTCTTTTGGATTATAAAATAAATATACCATATTTGATTCGGAGAAATAATTTAATTGATGGCCTTAATGAGCAAGCGTATACATTAACGCCTCTACAAATTATAATGTAATAAAGATTAAAAAATTAAATATGCTGATTTAATTTTATATATTTTAAACATTTATTTTATATAGATTCTTGTATAATAATGTTATTTGGCGTAAAGAAGCAAGAGGAGATAAATCCAAGAATAAAATACTCCAGTAAATCTACAAATATGCTTAATTCACTGATTCATTCCCTTCTCAAATTCATGCTTAAGCCTTCAAAATGTACTTAATTTAATCTAATTTTACGTTCAATGCTTCGTTTGAGCTCTAGAAGTGGATGAACCCGTGAATTTTTTGGATTCTTGAAATATTTTCAACATTGGCTTTAGAACTACCTCTCTCTACGTCTCTAATCGCGTTTGTTGAAATGAAAATATCCCATAATTACAGGAAGGAAAACATTTGTATTTATTTTCGAGAAATTATTAAACACTATAAGTTACTTTCTAACATTTATTTGTTGTAAACAGAAATCAAAAATTATATTAATCAAGTGTAATATTCTTTCCCAAGGAAAAGTTCTGAAGTTCTTAATTTATTTCAAGGAAGACACTGAAACTGTTTTTAACAATTAGTTTTCAAAATAATTTGAAAAAAATATACCTAATAACAAAAAATTGATTAAAAAAACCAAGTGTAATATTCTTTCCCAAGGAAAAGTTCTGAAATTCTTAATTTATTTCAAGGAATACACTGAAACTGTTTTAAACAATTAGTTTTCAAAATAATTTGAGAAAAATATACCTAATAACAAAAAATAGATTTAACAAAAAATTGATTAAAAAAACCAAATGTAATATTCTTTCCCAAGGAAAAGTTCTGAAATTCTTAATTTATTAGATTTATTTTTTATTATTATAGTTGTTTGAGAGTGGTTTAGTTTCTTTTTAAACAATTTTGATCTCTT
>NW_027106004.1:285489-326524 GCF_000696795.3 Halyomorpha halys
TAGCCGGCATTAATGAATTTTAAGGAAAAAAAAAAGGAATACAGACAGAATAAGGTAAGACCAAAGAAATCAGTATGTAAGTGAAGGAAATTTGTTATAAAAGTAATTAAAAGGAGCTGTTTGTAGGAATCCTTGAGAATGACCTGAGAAGTCGAAACATCGGATGTTAAAAAGAATAAAGTTGAGAGAAAAGAGATCAAAATTGTTTAAAAAGATTCTTAATTTATTTCAATGTCAAGTAAGACACTGAAACTGTTTTTAACAATTAGTTTTCAAAATAATTTCAGAAAAATATACCTAATAACAAAAAATAGATTAAAAAAAATTTAATAAATAAATGAAATAAAGTAGATTGTGCAATGAATTTAGTGATTTAAGAGTAAAGTTTGGAGTAGTTAGCTAAAGGAAATTGAGTTTTCATGAATCCAGGCCAGATAAGGATTGCTTTAAAACTAATTATTATTTCTATCCAAGGAACAAAAACTATAAGGATCCTATAACCCACTTTAGATTTTCAACTTCAATTAAAATTTTTTAGAAGTTTTTAAAGAAAATATTTAGAGAAATCCCTTGAATGTTTTGATACAATTCGATTTAAAAATATCCAAAAAAAAATAAATATTAAATGTGTATAGTCCGTTTTTCTGTATGTACAGAAAAGTTCGATGACTTAAATTAATTAGGAATATTCCACGAATATTTTGAACAATTTGAGCTCAACATAGTATACAAATTATTATATCACACATCAAACAGCCTTATTTGAAAATTCTATGATCTTATACCTAATACAAAATGTTCCCTATTATTCCCAAATATAGGAGATTAATTTAAACTTAGATGTATCGTAAATTTTACATCCTCAGAGCAGTATGTTGCCCTGACCTGGGGAGAGTAGAGCGGAGTAGAGACAGGTAGGAGTAATTAGCAGAGTGAAATCAGTTTAAGGAGCAGGTAATTAAATTGTTGCTCGCCCAGTGGACTCCCCGTTTTTGTTACCGGATTAGCCCCTAAATTGTACCAACGGCTACGGGATAACGTGTCTTTTGTCGCTAATTCAGTTTTTAAAAGTTAAATTTGGAGCAATTAACTTTAAAATTTGTTATTTGAAATATTCTGAACTTTCGAAAAAAAAATAATAATAAATGACTAAAGGAAGAGAAAAGATTTTTTTAGATTTTTACTAATGAACTGCTCTAGCTCCTCAGGAATAGTCAAAAATATTTTAACACGCCAAAATATTCCTGACAGATCTGACCTATTTCTTATGGGTTAAATTGCAACTAATTTACTAAAACTTATTTATTTTGCATAGAAGGGAAAAAAAGTGTAATAAAACATGTCAAATCATGGTAATTCAATGAATCGTTGCAAATATTTAAATGTAATACAAATTAAATTTTTAACGGACTTTAGCAAAATTAAAGTAAAAATTAACTAAGTATCCTATATTTTTACATGTAATTAAAAATATGTTAATATCCGTTCTCCGTTTTATTATCTATTTATTTTTTTCATAATTTTTTTTATTTTGTTAATCTAGAATATTATCCATTGCTTAATACCTATTTTATAATTTATAATATTTTCAGATAATTTATATTCATAATAATTCAGGTAATATTTTTTTAATGTAATTTATTATGAAAACACAATAAGTAATCAAGCCAGCCGAATGTAAAAGACGTTTTGAAATAAACAATTTACAAATTGAAAAACCTGACAGCGTTTGCAACCACTTTCGTGGTTTCTTGGGAGAATGTGTGTGCTCCTATTCCACCGACTGCTGTTTTGTTTCACAGTTGAAAAACTTGTGGCACAGTATGATAAGTGTCTCAATTTGAATAGCAATTATGTAGAAAAATAGCTTAAGAGTGTGCCTTTCAAATGTATATAATAAACTTTGAGTTTTTCAACTTGTAAATTGTTTATGTCAAGACGTCTGTTACTTTCTGGACAGCCCTTGTAGTATGGTATGTAATCATTCATTTTCGACTAGCAGCCTACGAAAAATAAATTGAAAATTTAATCTTTTACATTCTACCTCTTTTAAGGACACTTGTAATAGAAAAAGGAGAGAAATATTCATTACTTGTTAATAGAAAAATAAATTAAGCGAAACATGTATGATAATTCCATGATAACATGGAAATAAATAGGATAAATTTTAACTTAAAGTTAAATAAATTAAATTTAAATAAATCTTGAAAAATGTCAAAGATTTGTATGCAGGCTTATGTGCGGTAGAAACAAAAACTTTATATTTAAAAGAAAGATTTTGATTTGGTATCGATGTCGTCGATTTTCCGGTGTAGAGCAAAATTTCTCAATTTAAGTGTAAACCGTGGATGCATGGTAGTATCGATAACTATGTTCTGTATATCATTATATCGATAACTATGGTCTGTATATCATTATATCGATAACTATGTTCTGTATATCATTATATCGATATCTATGTTCTGTATATCATATTATCGATAACTATGTTATGTATATCATTATATCGATAACTATGTTCTGTATATCATTATATCGATAACTGTGTTCTAAATTTTATAATATCCAAAACCCGGTCTGTAACTTTGAAAGAAAGGAAGATACCTTTCTCTTCTTGGGAAACTGTCCCATAATAGTGAAATTAGAATAAAATATTTTAGGCAATGGAGCTTGTCTCTAGTACTATTACTCAGGTTATTTAAAGGCTCAAATTGGAGACCTCTTACTATGAACGACGGGTTACACTGGAAAGAGCTTAGTTGGTTATATTATATACATGTAAGGGAAAATGCCATACTACCTTTAGATATTGGAGTTGTATTCCTTTAAAAATAGTACCGTATTATTATTTTAAATTATTGGCTTGTTATATATTTGTAACAATAAAAATAACTTTTTTTTCTTTAATTTTTTATTCCTGTTCAGTTAAAATTACACACAACATTCGACAAACGGATATTTTTCCATTGTTTATGTGTTTTTTAATTATTAAAATAGATCCATTTTCGTAAACACATTTAAAAAAACATATCATAAGCCCATTCATACCTTTTTACATTTAGGCTATGAAACTTCTAACCAAGATTGTACCTACACCTGAAGGGGGAAAATATAGGTCTTCAGCTATAAATTTCGGTTTTTAATTTAGCATTTTGTTTTGTTATATGATGCTTAAAGTAAGTATGATGATGAGTAAATAGTTGACCGTGAAATTTGGCAATCATAAAAATTTTTTTACTTATTTATTGTCATCAATGACCGCACCCCTAATTATCTTCTCATATAAAAGTAAATTTGATGTTTACTGAAGTTCTAAAGTAACAAGCTGTGAAAGGACTGGCATCACTATCTTTTCAGATAGTCTGTCTGCCCTTCAAGCCTTGCAGTCACCTAGAGTCACTTCTAATTTGGTAAGAGAGTGTAAACAAGCCTTAGAATCATTAGTGTGCTCAAAGAAGCTTCAGCTTGTGTGGGTCTCAGGACACAAGTGAATCATAGGTAATGAAAAAGCTGATCAGCTTGCCAGAAACCGGGCTGAGCACCCTCCTATAGGACCAGAACCATTCCTAGGAATCTCTAAAAGTCATTAAAGAAAAGTAGTTCTTGATTGGACATGAAAGAAAAACGGTAAGGAGTGGAGGGACTGTATAGGGCTGAGACAGGCCAAGATTTTAAAAACTAAACCCTCTGATTCTAGAACTAAGTGGCTGCTAGGCCTAAACAGAAACGAACTCCGATTATTAATAGGAATTCTCACAGTTTATTGCAGACTTAATTGACATTTGAAGATATGTGGAGTAGGTCATGATGAAACCTGCTGCTTATGCGGACAGGCTCCAGAGATTGTCTTTCATTACATAGCAGATTGTGGTAGGTATGCGTCACTAAGATACAGGCTTTTAGGCTCTGATAGAACTAAAGGAAATAAGGCTTCCTCTATAGATTGCGAGTCCCTTTTAAATTTCATTAGAAAGTCGAAAAGGTTCAACATAGAGGAATAAGATAAATAAAAGAGTCATTCCATTGGTTTGTCTTGGGAATAGCAAAAAAGGACCAATAGGCCCACTTGCCGGACTTGTTCCGCCACCATTACCAGTACCAGTACTGAAGTTCTAATAATTTCTCGAGTATCAATATAACTAGGTAATATTTATTATTTATTAACAGTGTTCACATATAATTCTATATTCAAATGATATCCAGGCTAAATTTTCAAAAAATATGATTTCCAATAGAAAATTTATTTATGAATATGAGAATTAGTACACAATGTCCAAAATTCTGTCCATTTTCTGGCACTGGTGGACTATTGATCTAATAATTATCATCGTGTTAAAAAATACTAGATAAATAAAATCACCGAAGTTAAAACGTCACGCGAAATATTATTCGGGAAACGAATTCAGTATTTGTCAGGCAATATTATCATGAGTATATTTTCTAGACTATTATTCATGCGATAGCGTTGTCAGCAGCCTCACGAGACCTCCCACTGGCTAATAATCATAGCTAATTGACAAAATATGTGTTTATTTTTTCTCATTAATGCTGCTCCGACACACATTATTCGCGTTAAATCTTGAAAATGACGTGCTGTATCCATTTCCTCATGTCCTTGCAAAACATAGGAATTATGCTGTACTTCGGAATGGCTTATCTTAATTTATTCTGACTAATTTATATAGGATAAAGGCACGAAGTACTATAACAAGAAATACAGTGAGACTTTTCCACGTTCATAACTGACATGAAATAGCCTTTTATTTATGCAATAAATTAAAATCATTACAAAATATAATATAAACATTTAAAGAAGATAGAGAGAAAATAATATTTTTTTTATAATATAGTTGACAAAACATTAACTTCTATCAATTTTCTTTCCATATTTCTGTATCCTTTTCTGCATAGGCTTTCCCTTTCGGGAGTAATAGTCAGCACTTCCCGGGGTGATCAGCCCTATTGGGAGGCGAGTTCTTCCCATTTCTTCTTCCAGACATCCCTGTCCCTAGCAGCTCTCTGCCAGAGGGGTCCAACCATCCTTTTGAACATATTGCTGTGAGACAATTTTTGACCATCTTTCAACTTCCCATTGAAGAATATGCCCTGCCCATTTCTATTTGCTCAATCTTGTCATCTTTAATGTGTCAGTGAGTCCTGTTTCTTTCGGGTTAAATTTACCAACGCATTATTTACCATTGCATATTCCAGTAAAGGAATTTAGGAGCTTGGTCTTTTGGTGATGTCATGTTGGGCTGTAACAGAATCCCCCTAAAGGGATGTTTCCCATTTAATTATAACAATTTATTTATCTAGATTTCTTACATAGACTTAAATAATAATAATTTAATACAAACTTAACTTTTTATTTGTAATATTTGTTTTTTTCTTTTCTTTTCAATTCAACAGAATAAACTTCAGATGTATAAATTGAAATAAAAACAAACAAAAGAGGGAACAAAATCTTAAATTTGATAACTATTTTAAAATTTTGTAGCTTTCTTAATGTGAAATATTATTCATAAATAAGCGAAACATATCTTCCGAAAATGATTAATAGATTACCAACTTTATTAGGGGGGAAACCTGAAATCTAGTAATAGTTGAATGAAATTATAATTTTATTTTTTTGGAAATAAAATTTATCTCAATAATTCTCAAATCACCTGAGGACCTGCAATAAGTATGAAATATTTTTATTTTAAATAACAAACTGAAAATTTAAGCAATCTCTTAATTTAATGTACAGAGTGCTACAATTCATAACTATTCCTCAATTTATAGAAAATTCTGTGCTTTGTTACTGTCTCTCAAAAATATATCAAACTGAGTGAATTTAAAGACACTGTATTTAACTTGAATTATAGATATTTACTTGTATTAATTAAATCTTAATAACATAAGTCAAAGTCTAAAAGAAATTTGGTACGAAAACATTTGACGTTAATGCTACAAAGTTATTACAAGTATCTTAATTCAAAGCAACAAAGTTTCCACATCAAGCTGGAAATGACCTACCGCAACCTAAGTTTCTTCCTCATTTTCAAAGACTGGAATCCTGTAAAATATAAAGATGGTCGGTAAGGCAGCTGCCGATGATTGGAAAGGATTGGATTCCAGGCACGCCACTACAGCCGAAGGAGGTGCACTGCCAATAGCTGTAAATCCAATCAAAGGGGCCGTGGAATGGTTGGCAGCACTGATTGGGCCAGCAGCGACCCCTGTCGGAGCATATCGCCTTCATTCGGTTTACTTAAAACTCCTACCCTTCCTCGTACCACGTCGTTTAAATCCGATTTGCAAATCGGTTGGGTAACTGAGGGAATGAATAATTTGTAAAAAAGGTCATTCCATGTCAAATTACCCAGGTCACACCTACCCCTCAGATTTAAATGTAATGGAATAATTAATTCTATTGCTTTCCTGATAAGACCTATAAAATATTTTTGCTACATCTACATTTACATCTAATAGTTTTTCTTAAAACATATTTCATTTTTTTTTTAATTTGGTTCAATCCGAAACCTTGGGAGGGCATTTAAAACAATTCAAAATATTATCAAGGAATTTTGCAGGTCTTTGGTATTGTAATAAAAAATATATTAAGGGCGCATTTTAGTATGGAAGTACTGCTACTAGACCAACGGTTGTGCAAGGAGGTGATTTGTTCATAATCATGCTCAACTGCCAAATTTATACCCAATTAAGGGTACCCACTTCATGAGGCTGGGTGGACCAAAGATGGCTACCAAACCCACAGGGCTCACGGCTACAGTGAAACAGAATTTAATTATCTGCTACAGCCGGATTCGAACTCGGGTCCTTGAAGTTAGCACAATGCCTTACCACCGAGCTACCTGCTATTATACTTTAGATATACAAAATAAAAAACATTTGAATCCATAGACCCCTAATCTTAACTATCGCTTGTAGGATACCTATATAAATAGGTTTTTGTAAAAAGTTGATCTCAGCGGTGTTGAATAAAAATGCACAAATAGCAGACAAACTATTTATTATTAACCAATTTATCCGTAGCATCATCCTATAATTAAATAAATTCAGTGAAATAATAATGTTCCTATATAATATTTTGTTAATTCTAAAACTCTTCTGATATGTCTATCGAATGATTGAATGAATCATAAATACATATTAAGCGAAAATATTTCGTTTAATGTAATTACTCTTTATCTTTTGAATTTTAAAAGGTACACTTCAATGGTGCACAATCAAAAACATGTCAAAAAGCTATCTATATTTTTGTATTTATCTTCTAGTTAAACTATTTAGGAATATTTAAAATCGTTGAAAAAAAATTGATGATTAAATCATCTCTGAGAGTCAAGATATGTTTTTTATTTTTGTTTTTTTTAATAAAATAAGAATTCATGAAATACCTTTAACATTGTATTTGAATATTTTTTAGTTTTATTTAGTTAATAATATTACTTAATACTAAAAGAATTGTTTGCAGCTTTTAGGTATTACACATAAATTCCTGGGAACTTTCAATATAATGTCTGGAAAGTTTTCAAGAAAAATATTTTCAAAGCTGTAAGTGAAGGTTGAAGGCCCGCATTCAGAGGCTGTGGCTGACACCAAACAAAAAAATCTAAAAATTAATAACGATAGAACGAAAAACCTTTGTATGTGTTATGGATTTTGGAAAAGTATATATTAGCTATTCCCGCAAGTGGGTCTGATGGGCGTTTTGCCAACCCCCATTGGCTACTTGGAGATTGCCGCTGCAATCTTATTCCTCAATATCAAGATTCGAACCCACATCGTTCCGAATAAGTGCTATCAGGAACATCCGTCCTTAACTGTTTGGATATATCCTCACTCCTAACAGTAGTGTTCGAATAGAAACTCGTATATTTTTACGATCCTCCAAGTATTAGAAACTACGTATAAAAATATGCGGCAATCTGTTACCAACATAAATTTACTATTGCTAAAGTCAATACTTTTTACCCATAAGCCCAAAGAATGATTAGGATTAGATATCAGGAGGTAATGGGAATGGTAGTTATGGGTCACTTTTACTTCGTTTTAAAAGGAGACTGAGGATATATAACGAATATAGATTAGAAACCGTATTGCCTAATCTCTGATGTGCGGGGTTCACGATTTTCCTTGATGTCATTAGGGGTCCTCAGTGGAGTCTGAGACTGTTTATGAGTGTTTGTTTGTTTTTGTTTGGTGGCGCCAAACTTCATTGGTCATCAACGCCATTTATATTTTATTTAATTTTGCTAATATTCCTTAAATTTTATATATTTTTTAATTTGATAATTTATTATTTTATTTATTTTTTAATTTGATAATTTATTATTTTATTTATTTCTTTTATTATTCTTTTTTCATTTCCTCTTCCATTCCTGACAATCCTCCGAGGCGCCTGAAAAGAATGTCATTAGAGTGCTACCAATGGGTAGTTTCTCTACACGCCTGTAACTCTCCAATTTAACTTAGATCAGATTTACTAAATGTATTATAATGTAGAGTTGTAAATAGCAATAAATAAATATTTAAAAAAAAAAATTTTTTTCATTCCGATCAAGTTATATTTTTGTCATTAAATTTTGAGATTTTAAAAACTGAAACATCAATTTTATTGCTTTATCATCGTCTCCAAGGGTTTTTGAGATATCTTTGTTTAGTCCTAAGCTATTGAGGTGTGGTGAGAAATATGGGCATCGTTCGAAAACATGGCTTATACATTGCAATACTGGCAGTTCGAAGGCGTTTCTTTTGAAATAAGATAGGAGTGGATGAGCCTCGTGTGACCTATTCTCAGCCTAGTTAGTACAACTTCCTCTCTACGGCATTTACGGCTGGGAGTACCCCCCCCCCCAGGGCTTGACATCCTTTTTAATAATTTTTAATTTATTCGTTAGGCTTTCGTTGTTTATGTGTCTTTGCCTCCTTTCTGAGCATCCTTTTAGTGTTAATATCTGGAATATTGGGCCAGTTCACTAATGGAGCCTATATAAGAATGGTGTGTCTTTGTGAGATGAATCCTGTGACTTATGGCAGTTTCTGCTCTATGTAATGGGGTATGTCTCAAGATACTACTCTGAAACTGCGCTGTTGAGGAAGCATCCTACCAAGCTAACGCAGCAGCGTTAGCCAGCATAGGTGCTCCGTCGAACAGGGCTGGTCTGATTATACTTTAGTAAATCAATAATTTGAGGCGAAAGAAAGGTTATGATAGTTAGCAGATGATTAAGCCAGTAAGCATTGGTCCTAACCAACTTGATTTTCTTATGGCAGTGGCGAGCAAGCGTCAGGAACCTGTCCATGATAACACTCAGGTACACAACACTGTTCGCCGATCTGTTTTCGTATCCTTCAACTATATAGTCTTTAGAAAGAGGAAGCTAGTTCTTCTGGAAGAGAGAAAATAATACAGTTCGCATTTTTGGGATTAACTGTAATATTCATAGAACAAGAGCCGGGAAAAAAAGTAGGCAGTTATCTCATCCCAATTTTTGATTACTTTAATGAAAAATAGGTATAATTAATAGTCAAAATTGATGAGTCTGTCATGTATAGGTAGGGGGAATAAAAAATGGCGGCTGTTTCGAAACCTTAAAAAAACACTAATTTTTCATTTGGAGCTGTATATCTTAAAAACTACCAAGAACACTAGAAAATCTAAGAGAACATTATTTAAAGAAGAATTTGCTAAAAATATTAGTCCTAAAAGAGATATTTACGTCCAATAGATCTCGAGATATAGCTTTTTAGAAAACAAAATTTCTTAAAAATGTACTGAATGATTAGTAGTTAGTTCATTTATTTTGAGAATTCTATATCTCAGGAACTATGCGACATACAGATGTCTATTACCACTTAAATTAAAGCTAGTTTAATGGCCAAAAATGTAGTTTAAGACCTTTACCATCGTAGGAATAGTAGTTGTCATGATATTTGCTAAAATAAATTGGTTTATAGTTGTTCAGACAATAAGTTTAATTTATGAAAAACTTCATTTCAGAAACCATTAGACGTACAGATGTCTGCCAGCGCACAAATTAAAGCTAGTTAAATTTACTACAAAATAGTTATTATGTTTATCTTTGTAGGAGTAGTAGTTTTTATGATATTCACATATGAATATGAATTTGGCAAATTAAAATTTGTCCGAACAACTATAAATCAATTTATTTTAGCAAATTTCATGTAGACTATGATTCCTACGAAGATAAACATCATAAACTACTTTATAACTCATTAAAATAGCTTTAATTTGAGTGCTAACGTTCTCTTAGGTTTTCCTGTGTTGTTCCTACTTTTTTAAGATATAGAGCTCCGAATGAAAAATTTGTTTTTTTATCGCTTTGAAACAGCCGCCATTTTTTATTCCCCAACCTATACTTGGCAGACTCATCAATCTTGACTATTAATTATACATAGTTTTCATTAAAGTAATCAAAAATAGGGGTGCGATAACGTTTTTTTTTTTTTTCTCCTCTTGTACTATCAGTCCTTCTCGTTAGTTCTTGGGTGATTTCCTTACAAGCGTTCTTCGCCTGCAGTAGAGATCTACTGCAGTAACCCAGTTAAACTTGGCTCTGTTTCATTCAGTTTCAGTTGTGCATACTTACGAAAGTGAGTATAGCACAAACCCCAGGGTACTCCACAGGTGATACTGCTTCGCCAATTTGAGTCCTTAATGATAGGTGCTGCATGAACGGTCTCCGGGAGTTCGTTGTTCTGCAGTATTTTACATAGAAAAGTATTGGGCATGTCAAACACATTTTTTATTTATTATAGTTACTACTTTAGCACTAGTAACTATAATAATAAATACTTAATATTTTTTACTTATATAAATATAAACATTACGATGGCTAATCCCACGAGGGCGTAAAAAGATAAATTGGGATTCAGAAGGAAAAATTAAATCTCAATCGACACGATATAAATTCTCAATGCATCATCTTTGGCTATTTACAACTGCTAAATAATTTCATATCAATAAAATTTAATTGAACCCATAATTATTACGAAATTATCATAAAAATATTTCAATTAAAACAAAAAGTGATCTTATTGGTAATCGAAGATTCACCAGCGTTAATTGCGTACATTTCACTGGAATCTGCATTTACACAGTTACATCGTAAAACTGGAAAAATAATAAATCACTACAAAATATTAAAAGAGGAAAAAGCTTCGTCCAGCAATGCCGGGTCAATTATGGATTCAAATTAAAAATTCCAATGTACGTGGCTCTCTCAGGGGGGACTGTTAGTCAAAGTAAACTTAAGGAATTCTTTTGTTATTGTTCCAGTTTTCAAAACATACACAATAAAAAAAAATAATCATGGTTCAATACAATAACAAACGAGGAGAAACGTCTGTTTTTAATTAAAACAGTTAACATTTTATTTTTCTAAGAAATAATGACCTATTGTGATTGGGGTACATAGGAACTAAAAAAATTATTTATAAGAATAATTGAATCGAGAGAAATAAAATATGAGATTTGTGTCCGAGGGATGTCGGGACAAAGCTCAAACTCCAGGCACATACAGAGAAGCAACGAAATTAGTCACGTTTTACTTTAGCACAAAGCAAAATTAGTAAAGTTCCGGAAGCACAATGTTGAGTAGGATTTCGTTAAAATTTCCTCGTAAAGTTACACACCGTACAAGGATAGCGATTAGATTCAAATTTTAATGTTATAGAAAATATATCTTAGGAAAAATCTGAAACATTCACAAAGTCCGATCAGATGGAGGTATCCCCTATGTCATTTGGTCAGGCTAGGACATTGGTTTCCAAACCATAGAGTCAAGCCAATCAAACCAAAAATTGAACCATCCACGGCTATACCCTCTCCTGAATTAAAACAAAAGGAGTTCTCACTTAGAAAATATTTGATAGGTTGTTGCATTCTGAGTTAGCTTGATAATGTATTCACCTATTGAACCCTTCCTCATGAAATATGTGATCCAAAACCATCGCCGTGGCCCAACCCTGGGTTTCTCTCTGCCCACTGGTTGGGAACCACTGCACTAGGAAGTAGTAGCAGGAATGATTTTGTACTTTCACCACCTAACATATGATATGAGTGAAAATGATTTCATTCCAATTTTGGGGAACATTAAAATTTCAGTGATATTATAAGTAGAATGGAAGGTACTATTGAGTGGTGAAATCAGTATCAGTAATCTTTTATCACTTTTTTTTAGATTTATCTTTTACATATTTACCTAGGTATTTTTTCTTTACCAAAGTAGTTGAAAAATTAATTCTTGTGAGAAAGAACGATTTATATCCAATTTCTAAAGGTATAACAGGAATTCTTAATAATTACAAAATTGTAAAATTTAATTACGTGACTAAAATAAAAATATTAAAATTAAATATTTTCCTGACTCTTATAATTTTTTAACCTTTTAAATGTGTTCTCGAGTTCTTGTACCTTATTGTGTTCACGTTTACTTTCAGACCTGATCTTACCTGGGATCTCTCATTTACAGCATCGAAAGATAACTGGCTCCTTGGCTAGAACCAGATTGTAGTCTGATTCAGTATCCATGTAAGAGCAATCATCATCATCATCATTTTTAAGTACTTCAAAGTGGACTTCCACTAAAGTCTCATTATTAATGAGAACGCCTCAGGCATTGTGGCTACCGATGATGGTCCGGGGTTTCAAGTCAAACAGCGACTTAGTGTAACTAGAGCCCGGACCTTTATTTTAATAAATATTTTGCGATTTATTCGGATAAAAAATGTTTTGTTTGTTTCAATATTATAAATAAAATATTTTCTGTTTATTCTAAATATAATATGATATTTTAGAATATTTTGAATTTTTTTTATTTATAGCTGCTAGATTAAATATAATATATAAAATATGAGAAGATTGTCAGGGGTATGGTCAGTGGATATTAAAACATATGAGTGTATCTCATTTTTTTGTTGCCGACAATGTTATAGAACTTAATCAGGGCTAAAAACAAAGCGACATAACAACCATAAATAAAAACCAAACAAAACAAGAAAATAAAAAAGATTAAAAATAATACAATAAGATAATAATTTATAATACTGTCATAGCAAGAATTTATCTAAAAACAAAATATTAAAAATATTATGAGTAATGAAAAAATTAATAAACAAATAGAAATTAATTAAAATAATGAGATTAACATAATTATAAATGTGTGGACAGAAAAGATATAAATAATATAGTTATTCGTTATAATTTAATTATTTTTAAATCAATAACAGGCCATCAATATCGTTGATGTGCCAGGAAGAGAAGTTCTGGGATCATTTGTAGCACGGCTTTGCCTTCAACAGGAGAGTAGCAAATCTTGGTTCGGAGTTCCATATTGAATATAGTACGACTGTGTATTAATTTTGTTATTAATTAAATTTAATTTTATTTATGTCGTATATAAATTATTTCATTATAATTTAATCAGTTTTCATAAATCATTTCATAATATTTATATTTTTGTTAATGCACATCATATTTGTATTATTTTACTAAATTTACTTTTTTTTACCAATATTATTTTATTTTATGAGTATTAGTGTAATTTACATTTTTTTATTCGTATTTATTTTTCCTTATATATGGTATATATAAATAGTTATGGACGAATGTAATATTACTTTATAATAAAGTTAAAAAAATAAAACCAGAAAAACAATACATCATATAAAAATGACTAATGTCAACGAAGAAGTATAGTTTTGGAATTATTCGAAAATTTAACAAAATCTGAATAGTTTTTTTTTTTATGGGAGCATGCGCAAATACTTTAAAAACAGGGATACAAAGTTTAATCTTTATCTCTTCTAATACTCGTCTGATTTAGATTACCTTTCAAATTATCCTTGCTATCAAAGTAAGGAAGTACTGTTTAATGAACAACGTTTATACAAGGAGGTGATTAATTCACCTTAAAGCTTAACCAGTTGGTTTTCCTCATTAAGGTTACTCAGTTTATTGATGGATGGGTAGGCCCCAGAAGATAATTCTTTAAAGAATAATTGTCTGTCACAGCCAGATTCGAACCCGGAGTCAGTAACACAGCACCTTACTGAACTGCACTGTTCCTCTATTTTTTTTTTTAAATACGAATTGAAAATCAGACCTAATTGGAATATATTTCATAAAGTAAAAAATACGAAACATAAAGAAAGGAAAGGAACGAGCTTATTTTTGTATCAGGAAGATAAGAGAAATAAATCGTAAAAGCAATCTTGGAATTAACCATGGAATAAAGGAATACTTTGCCAGCATACTTTGTTCTCTGCTAAGATTGCAGTTTGATACCTAAACTGACTAAGTCTTTCTGAATATATTAAAGAAGTAGTCAATTTAGATAAAACTTGGGACTTGAGAAAATTAAGCTCGGTTGAGCACAATACAATGAGATAATGACCCCTTGGCGTAAATGTTAGTCATTCGCTTAATCCAAGATGGTAGTGACTGAGGAAATTGAACTTGGATGGAATTTCCTCGTGAGTTCTCTTCCTGTAAGGAAATAGAGTTTTTTGTAAGCACTTTTGTTAATTATAAATTATATAAATTCAATAAAATACTGATGGAATTAAATTTTCAAAATATTTGATTAAAATAAATTAATAATTTATAATAGGTTCTTAAACACCATAAAAATATCCTGTTTGTTTATTTATCTTATAGCAGTTCATTAAAACTCTTATCTAGCCCATAATAAGATAATCATAATTTCAAAAAGAAATTTGTACATACAAGGGTACACTAAAGACATAGGATCACTGGTTCCAATGAAACTTTGGAAAAAAATCATTTTCAAAAATTTCTTTTTTTTTATAACTACAAAAACTCCTAGTTTAACATCATAAAAAAGAAATCTGACTACCTCTTTCCTATTTACTGGAAGCCATTTTCGAATTTTGTATTATTTTACTCATTTGAAATATTTATTACGATCGGCAATATATTTATTTTGTTTTATTAAAAAAAAAGATAAATAATATTGAGATTCATGCAGAGAAATTCAGTTTACGATAATATAAAAAAATTTCTAAGATGTAATTTTTTTTTCATAGCTAATTGTCCGCATTAGCGAAAATCCCCGCCCAATATTTTTTGGCCAAGAATCACCAAAAAATGTTCATTATAATTTGTGATCCCACATATGTAGAATATTCTTCTTATTGATGCATCCATTTTTTCTAATGTATTTAATAATTCGAAAGAATTTTAATCCGTATTACCCTATTTTTAGTCATATTCAATTTCCATTTATAACAACTATTACCTGCTGACCTAAGAGACTGTACTATATAATTCATGAAAAATTTATAACAATAAAACATTTGCTGAATCCTCAGGTTGTTTTAGATTAAAACACAGATTCAGTTTTAATCTCATGTCGTTTTTCAATTTCAGGCGTTTTTAAAATATTTCTCGATTAATACCTATTCTCGATCCTTAAAGTCTCCTCTTCCCGTTTTAAGCTAATATTTCAACAGTGATATAGGACCGTCGCTCACCGGGGGTCTTAGCGGGGCGGGTCCGGCGGGAAGGGATTAAGGATGATACTTCGGATCATATTTCTTCTTGTCATATCGTTGGTGAGCTACGTAGTTTATTATTCACTACGAACTAAATAACGTCCAAGTTAAAATTTGTTTGTTTTTTTTAATCCAAATTAATTTTTATCAAAAAATGGACGTAATGCATTTCGATCTTGGAATTTCTTATAAATGGAAATTTAAAGTGTTCACTAAAAACTTGCCAGTACTTAAAGGACATTTTAAACGGATTGTATTGTATTTAATTGGAAATTTAATATTTTTCCCTCATGCATGTCCTATGAACACTCTTTCTTAATTTATTTAAAGTTGTCTATGACACGTGTGATACACGGAACTTCTAAAACTTGAAGGTACAGGAGTAACTCAAAATGAGTTCAAATAACGGCAAGAAGTTTGTGGTTTCCAGCATTTATATGATAATACTCTCAAGATATACAAGAAAATAGATTTCAGTGAGTAACAACGAAGTAAATATAAAAATAATTTTTAAAAAATTACTGATCCGTTCATATTTATTCAAAATTTATTTCGTTAAATAAATAAAGCCCGTCCACCGGAGTTGCCTCCAAAACTGCTGAGGCGATTTTATTTAGATTTGGTTCTACAGTCCCGGGTCACTTCAGGATAATTTTAGAAAACCAAAATAACTTTTTTTTTAAGCTTGGTATAATGATCACGAAACATCGTTTTACTTTCACTTACTTATTTATGAAATAATGCATACAAAATTCCTATTAATAATTCGCAGCGCTAATGATTTAATCTATAATAAATAGTTTTTAATGATTAAAACATTTATAAATAACAAAACGACAACAAGTTCGCACCATGGCAAACATAATTCTCATAAAAAATCCCAATATTTATTCTTGGACTAGATAGTTGCTTTTAGGTTTATAATGGCAATAAACAATCTCATATAGGCTCAACAGATTACTTTAGTTTACGACATGAGGAGGTTTTGCAGAAAAATATTATTTAATTTATAGGAAGATTAAGAAGGAGTAACTTTAAAAACTATATAAAAACGGAACCATTTATGCTCGCGATTTTTTTTAATAGAATTATAAATAGATTTTTTTTGTTTTCAAAACCACCAATCAATTGAGTTCAAACTAAGAATAAATACGTTTATGATGGTTATTTTATTCTTAATAGGTACGTTAATACTAACCATGAGTAAATTGTACTCAAAAAAAGATATATTGTCAGGGAACCGTAAGCGAAAGCCAGAGTGCTAGTGCAATAATATTAAATTATTACAATGATTTTTCAATAATAATATATAATCCATTTATATAAAATAGCAACACCATCATTTACTTATCTATACAACGCTAATCACTCGTAGGTCAATTAGGCTTAGGAATAAACAAATAATTTAAAAATATTCAATGTATTATTAGTAATGAATTTAAGATTCTTTATAAGTTGTAGTGATATCAATGGTTACTTATTAAAATATTATGATATGCCCAGTGTCATTTACATTTTACGTTTTAATAAATTTTCAAGCATTTCATTTGCATTACTGCTTCTTCTTTCTATGCACATTCAACAACTCAGGGTAATTATGTCACTAATATTTTTTAAGCCGACAAGGATGCTGCGAATTTTATATTAGCCTAACAAAGATGCCGCGGCGAAAAATGTTTGAAAACCATTGCACGAGTAGACTTAATAAAACAAATTATAAAAAGTCTAATTACACTTATATAAATAATGTTAATTACAAATATAATAAACTAAATTATTAATGTAATAACTCACCATTTCCATTGATAATCAGCCCTACAACAGAGCAATTATTTTTATGTTCTTATTAAAAATGTAATAGCACTTTATTATATATTAATCAATAAGAGAAATAGTATTATCCTCTAAGTATTACATTTGAGTGAATATTTTTAACTTAAATATATCGTTATTGGTAGGTGTGAATACAAATGAATCATTTCATTCTAAGAAAATGTTTATAATTCAAAATCTATAAGCTGTATAAATTTAGTATTCCTACTGCTGATACATTACTGACAAATATAGTTAGATGAAGAGAGCAATATTATAGATTCAAAGGTAATTGTATTTGTTTTTAGACCAGGAGAGTAAAATTTATTTACATCAGCATTCTAGGATTAATAAAAAATTATAATTGCAGTCTTAACATGAAAGAACGTTATATTCAAATGATAAAATATTTGAGGAAATAAAAAAAAAATTGAAATTTGAATATTTTATCGAAAAGCTTGTGCTATCTACTACTTGTGGAGTTTTGTATACAATAAATTTTTATTTTTTAATATTTAAATGCCGTATTTAATTATGTTTGAAAGACGGAGCATTAATAAAACATCTAATTAAATAGGATCATGGAAATTAGAGATGGGAAGTATGTAATTAATACAGAATTATCGCTACACTGATTAACGTGATATTGTATGTTCGCATACACCTTATCTAGATTTGAGGAGTCTAAGATAAATAATTTTAAAAAACGGATTAATTGACTTCATCATGAAGGCTGTCCATTGTTGACTCAAAACATTATTGAATTAATCTGCTAAGCTAATGGAAGTAGCCATTGTTGAAGTTGGAAGTGTTTGTTGACAGGTATAGAGTTGCTCCGGCACCTAATACATCACAACTACTCAACTTCCTCTGCCTTGTTGACGATAGCTCAAGCGAAGGACATCTTAGTAAAGTGCCAGAGGGTTCCTCAGTAAAGTACTTACAATTAAGGAGATAATGACTAGGAGGCACCAAGTAGTATCATGGGCGAGTTTCCATTAAATAGTTCTGTAGTTGTTGCTTCAGCAATCTTTTATCTAAGTAAATAATAAAAAAAATCGTATACGTAAGCCAAAAAATGATATACTATAGTGATGATAAACAACAATGTAAACCAGTACCGTTAAGAAAGCTAAGTAGAGAGGAGATAAGTAGTGAGGAAGAACTAATAAAAAAATAATAGATTAATGAAGAAGCAAATCATATTCGTTTATGGCATCATCTAAAATCTTTAAATAATACATTTCTCAAAGAACTTAAAAATTTGATATTTTTTAACTTAATTTATTTTAGGGATTTTTTTTTTCTCGCGATGTCTGTTCATATAATCGTTCATAATTCCTTTACTTTTTATCTAATTCCTAGAACTGTTAGAAAGCTGAATGTTTAACTATATTAACATCAGTTAGATTTAACGATGTTATAAGGGCGAAATTATGGTATCAAATGTTTTATTTTATATCTCCGATTATAATTGTTTTAATTAGATCCGGTTTGTGCTCTACAGTGCAGTTTATGAGCCTTAAAAAATCACTCCCAAGTTCTGTGAAGATTGGTTAAGTGATGATGAAGTTATTTCAATTTTTTTATTTTTCAATAGACGGTAAATTGTATTTACCGATTTTTTAGCAAATTCATATTGTGCAAATTCATAAAGTGTTTCTTGAGGTGCTAAAAACGAATATGGAGTTTGTTTCGCACTTAAAAAAAACTTTTACCGCACCTAAATCAACACCTTTTTTATTCACTGCTATTATTAGGGAGAAATATTGATTTAAAATTAATAAAAACTTGTCAAAAGTTTTATTTTATATCATAGTTCTAATATATGTAATTAGGTCTGATTTTTGCTCTTTATAAACACTCCTTTCAAATAAACACTCACAAATTTTCAATAATATTTATGTACTATTTTAGTTTTATAAGTACTATATCATATCATTAATAATTTGATATTTAAACATAAAATATGTACTGGTTATATTTATATTTTATTACTGTATAATTATTTTTTTAAATTTTTATGTAGCAAAAGTTGTTGTTGTTTAAAAACTGTAAAAACTAATGATGGAATTTTTTTGTCAAATAATTTAATAAGTTCTTGAAGTAGAGCGAAGATTATTCGAGCGAGATCAATACATAGATGGGTGACCACTATCTACGGAAAACAATCTAAAGAATTACCCCTTAATTTATTTGTTTACCAAGTCTTTTTGAGTTTTCTAGACTGAGAGACTTTTATAAACCAAATCATGCTATAACTTCCCATTTAACTCATATGCATTTGTAATTTATTGAACAGAAATACTATTCTTTATCAATTTTTAACAAGCTAACATAATCATTTCAATACAGTTATGATCGAAGCACGCGACCTTCAGAAATACCTCTGATATTATTCTCTATGGTTCACACACGGACCTCAGATCACGAAGCACTGTCTGAACCCTCTGAATGCAGACACCATTGACATGCATTGAGAAACCTTCGACAGAGAGAGGTCTTTGTTAGAGGAGATAGCTGTTGCACTGATAACCGAGCCCTAATTAGAAGGAGTTGGCACTGATAAGAGAATGTCCTGCCACAATTGTCACGCCCGATCTCCCTCTCTCGCCATTCTCTCTTAAACTTATCTCTCTTTTAGTATCTCTAAGTGCCTTAGGGCGAAATAAAAATACATCTAAGGACAGCACAAGGTATAGGAAAGTTTATATCTTCTAAAACTCCATCATTTTATAAAACCCATTATGATGAAATGAATAATGAATAAAATAATTTTTAATATTAGTCACAGAACAATGATGATATTCTTAATATAGAACGTATAATTTATCAACCAAGGAAAAGCAGTGAATATACGAAAACATGAAGAGCTAGATTAAATCAAATTTCTTTTATCCGACCGTTTCTTTTAAATTCTACCCCTGTATTTAGGACTAAGGAAGTATCTGTGGAAAAAACACAGAAAAACGCCGTAACAAATTTTTGGGAGATTGGCACTCGTATTTTAGGAGTAACCTGACCGATTCATTTATTTAGACGAGAGTAGTTGATTGATTATGGTAGATAATTAAAATAAATTAGAACAAGTACATTAGAAAAACACGGGTGTTCATTTTAAAACCACATATAAAAAGTAATTTTTAAGTAAAAAAAAAAGTGTGTTCTACTTTAGTTCTTCCTTTAGAAATTAATTATAATTAACTATAATTCTTCCATTCACGGTACCAATCATAAGTTATTTTAAATATTTAAGAGATGTAATAATTTCTTATCATTTATAAATGAAAACAGAGTAGAGAGCGAAATAGAGGCCAGGATAGCAGCAGGAATAAGTTATTTCTCACTGCAGAAAATACTGAATTTTAGAGCTCTCTCTAAAAGGATGAGAAAAACAAAAATGATTCTCAACTCCTGGGAGACTAAGGTATAGAGAAGGATATGGGGTGGAGTCTAGGAGAATGGAGTTTGGAGAAGAAGAAGGAATGAGGAATTAATAAATCTATACGGGGAACCCAGCATCGTTGTGTTAATTAGAAGAGCAAGCTGGTTAGGACACGTTGAGAGGATACCCGATGAAAGGATACCCAAAAAGATGGTTTATGGCAAACTAGATGGTTAACGGAAAAGAGGACGTCCCCGGATCAGATAGCTGGACGATGTGGAGGAGGATTTGAAGCTCTTGATGAAGGTTGGCAGATTGAAGGAGAAAGCAAGAGACCGTGTAGATTGGTTGGCTGTTGTGGAAGAGGCCTGGGTTCTTCCACGATCGTAGTGCCATCAAAATAATAATTTTTTATCTATTTCCTCTGGAAACGTTAAGTGTACTTGCCACTTAGTGGGAAATAATTATTTGGTGTGTCTGTCATTTGCTAGAGAAAGGCTCAAGAATCTTTCGCCATTGTCATTAGAGTTTTCTGCAATCAAGCTTCTCTTGGTCAAATATTATATCTTCTCACTTCCTCGTATCTTAGCCTACGTTATCCCACTATTGATGTAACTCCCACTGGTCATTAGTAATGGTTAGTGGTGAAGTAACTAATGACTAATCCATCCAGTAGACCTAGTCTTCTTTTTTTGCCATCTTCTGACTATACTGACAATGACATATATTTTATAATTCTTACTCCTTGGAATTTACTTATTCCAACAACTATGTTTGGCAAATATAGAAATTTTCAGTGAAATTAAAAAAAAAATAATATTAAGTCAAATCACGCAGTCTTCACATTTCGCATGAGAAATCCGACTTAACACGACACAGCAGAATTTTAAGAGTATATATGCTGAATATTCATATAAATAACATCTCAATTAAGCCTAAATGGTTAAGCTTTCATCATTTAATACTGCCAAGAGAATGTGCATGATTTATTATAACACATACAAACAACTTATTTGATTTGTTAAACTTAAAGTACCTCATAATATTTGTTCCAAAAAGTAACATAGAATATTCACAACTATAAAATCAATCTTTACCATGCTACGTTTGTTGTAAAAAAGGTGAATTCACGTAATTCCTGGCGACCTTAGTTCAGACGTTTACAACTGTACTTCTAATCCTTTACTACTACGCCATTAAACCTAGCCTTTCCAAGGTGGAATGGATCAGGTTTGCAACAACAGTACTCAGAGATATCGTAAAACGAACACTCTAAATTTTAGTGAGTTAAGTAACCAACACAAATAACATTTAAAGACGATTCTTTAGCTTTGGAAAAATTTCGTTTTTGTTATAACAAAGACCACTTTTAGGGAAATTTAATTGTGCCTAAAATGTAATAACATATATTGGAATGTTATAGAAGAATAGTAATATCATTTAAACAAAATATCTATAATATGTTATTAGCTGGATGTCCTCTATAGAACTAGCAGTGTTGTGAGCGCAACGGTGGGAGTTCAAATTCAAAACTAACAATCAGTTATTCAGAATACTAAAGGCCGCTTAGATGCCGGTATAGGCCAGTTGACTTTTATTTTAAGGCGGACCCACAGGAAAAAAATCGACCTTTCTAGATTGGTTGGTAGCTTTTAGGATAAATCACCTCTCTTTTTATATGGCAGAAATGGTTAAGTAGAAGTAAAAAAAATAATTATTTTTCAATATCCAGCCGTTAGATTTTTTCCGCTACTAGTTTGATATATGTCATTTAATTATTTATTATTTCAATACATTATTATGGAACCATGTCTTTAAGATTAAATTAAACATTTTTTTTTCCTACTCCTGTGGTAGCTGAGTTGGTAGAACGGTGGTTTGTAGTTGTTAAAACCAGCTGATATCCACATAGTACAAGAGCCGGGAAGAAAAGAAGGCAGTTATTTCACCGCAATTTTTTATTACTTTAATGAAAACTATGTATAATTACTAGTCAAAATTTATGAGTCTGCCAAGTATAGGTAGGGGGAATAAAAAAAAAAATGCCCGCTGTTTCAAAACGTTAAAAAACATTAAGTATTCATTCGGAGCTCTATATCTTTAAAATAATAAACAATACTAGAAAACCTAAGATAACATTATTTAAAGCAGAGTAAATTTTCTAAAATATTAGCCCTAATAGATCATTTATTTCAAGCAATTATTTAAAAAGCAATATTTCACAGAAATGTAGCGAAAGATTAGTATTTGTATTTATTTTGAGAAACCTATATCTAAGGAATTATGTGACGTAGATGTCTATTAGCACTCAAATTAAAACTAGTTTAATATACTATAAAGTAATTTATTACCTTTATCTTCGTACGGATAGTAGTTTTCATGATATTTGCTAATATAAATTGATTTATTTCTGACAATTTTTATGATGATTTAGTTCAGTCAATATGTTTGATTTATGGAAAAACCTTATTTCAGAAACCATAAAATGTACAAATGCTAGTCATCACTTAAATTAAAGATAGTTAAATTTACCACTAAATAGTTTATATTTCTGCGATCACTCAAAATAAAGGAAAATTAACTGACTATAAGGTAGTTTATGATATGTATTAGACGTTTTTAAGATATTCGCATATAAATATAAATGTGGCACATGAAAATTTGTCTGAACAACTATAAATCACTTTATTTTACCAAATATTATGAGAATTACTACTCCTGCGAAGTTAAACTTCTTAAACTCCTTTATAGTCTATTAAACTAGCTTTAATTTGGGTGCTAATAGCCATCTGTACGTCGAATGGTTTTTAAGATATAGATTTCTCAAAGTAAAAATTCACTAACTACTGATCTTTCAATACATTCTGTACAATATTTTTATGAAATGTGGCTTCTTACAAATCTATAACTCAAGAACTATTGAACGTAAATTGATCTATTAGGGCTTACATTTTAGTGTTGTAGCTACTTTTTAAGATATAGAGCTCCAAATGAAAAATCGATTTTTTTAATCGTTTTTAAACAGCCACCATTTTTTATTTCCCCTACCTATACTTGGCATTCATCAATTTTTACTAGTAATAATTCACAGTTTTCGTTAAAATAATCGAAAATTGGGGTGAGATAACTGCCTTTTTTCTCCTCTTGGGCTCTTGTACTAATAGGTTCAAATCCGACCTCGGGGAGCAAATATTTTAGCATGATTTATTGATTATTCAATAAATTTCGCTAATTAATTAATCCTCTTATGTTGGTATTTCATATATTTTTGCCCGATTTGATATGTTGACGGGAGACGTTTCAGTCCAAAACAGGCCATGCCCATTATCAAATTGTAATAAAATACAATTTATTTATTTATTTATCACTTCAAAGGACTGAGTTTCAGATTGAAACTTCTTGTACTCAGCCCAGATGAAGCCCTTCGTACAGTGCAATGAAATATGTATAGGTAGATGAAGAGACAAAAGTACTACTTTTAAAAATAGGAAATAGGGAAACAGCATTAATGAAGTAGAACAATAAGAAAAACAATCGGGTCTTATATTCAGTATTGAATGTATACAATTTTATTTTAATAAGATGACACATGTTCAAAAATTATTAGTAAACACTTGATAGTGTGCTAAGAATCCCGAAACCTAGTTGTTTGGATGTCGTAACATTAAAAAAGTAATAAAAATGATGTGGATTCCCGAAAATGTAAAAGAATAAAGTTTATTATTTTATAGTAATGTATAATTAATGTCTGCAAAAATATTATTAGGAATGCCCATAAAATATATAAAATGTAAGCTGTATAACGAAAAAACTAAAATTAATGAATAAATAATGGAATTTATTCATTAGCAGGCCAAATTAGTTTAGAATCAATACAAAAGCTAAAAAAATTCCTCCGGGCCGGATTTGAACCAGCGACCTATGGATATCAGTTACTTCAACCAACTACAGTCCACCGCTCTACCAACTGAGCTACCAGAGGAGTTAATGATATAAGATTACATTTGATTTGATCCAGATAATATTATAAAGCAAAGAAGGTAGATGAATGAGTGTAATTAATTTAAATTACAAAACCGTTAATTGATATTACTAAAAACATCACAAAAAACAACTTTCCCTACTGATAGTTTAGTACCAAAATTAGACTTTTGAAAAGTAATGGAAAGTAATATGACATGTTACATGTAATATCATTTTTCCTATAAAATATTACTGTTTTTAATGTTATTGCTTTTTTTAAGCCTCATTTACTTAAACTATAAAGAATAAAATTATTGTTGACACTGATTACTATCGTGAACTTATACTAAAAAATAATTGGTATAACTAAGTTAATTTTCATTATCTCTAATTTTTTGATTGCAATAACACAATCTACCACAATGAACGGCAATTATTACTTGAGCTGTATATACGCATTCTGTCATTTAGTAAATGCATATAATAATAATAATAATAATAATAAAATATTTAATAAAAAATGAAATGGATAATAATAATGATTAAATACGTAAAATAATATGTGCAGATCTTAAATATTCATAAATAGATATATTATTAATTTCTTAACTATAATTCCCCACTGTATTATAGATTTTTCAAATTTAAAAGGTAATAAACTTAAGCAATGATTATTTGCTTTATTGTATTCGTAAATTGTTTATTGTTTAACAGAACAAAATTAATCACATTTTTTTTACTACTAGAAATTTTTTAGAAATGTCAATTAACGGTTTTGTAATTAAATTGATGACAACCATTCATCTACCTTCTTTGCATTCTAATATTATCTGGATCAAATCAAGTGTAATCTTACATGATTAACTCCTCTGGTAGCTCAGTTGGTAGAGCGGTGGACTGTAGTTGGTGAAAGTGACTGATATCCATAGGTCGCTGGTTCAAATCCGGCCCGGAGGAATTTTTTTAGTTTTTATATTGATTATAAACTAATTTAACCTGTTTATAATGCAAACAATTAAATCAAGGGTCAATTCAATAGACGTAAATGCAAATTTTACAGTTTCAGGTAAAAAAAAATTATAGGATTTGCTTCCATTCCCTTATTTATTCATTATTTCTAGTTTTTAGTTTATATAATTCACATTTTTAATAATTTTCGGTATTCCTTAAATATTTTTTGCAGTCATAGATTATAAAAAAATATATAATTATAAAATAAATAAACTTGTATAAATTTGATAAAATATAAACGTTTCAAAATAATATTTCATCAGTTCAAGCATCATCCAAACTACAGTAAACTATAATTTAACTTTAACCTGTTGAATAATAATTTTCAACTTCGGTTCGGTAATTATTAATTATACTTTTGATATGATATGTGAAATCTGTAAATGGCTGAATCAATGAAATTTTTACCAGTTCTTGATATTTTGTTTTTATTTGAGAAATTAATCGCTTTATTCGGAATCTATTAATAAAGTTTATTCATTAAATTGTACTAACTGAACTTTATAAAAAAATCATCGATTTATTAATGATGAAATTCTAGTGAAATTTGTCAAACAATAAAGTTTTCATTGACTATCAAACCAAGATTTGATCACTCTCTGTGTTTCATGAATAGAACATCGAATTTGAGATTGTTTTATTACATTACTCTTAACAATCCATAATTGTTTTAATTTTATTTTATAAATTTACTGATATGGAGTTCTGGGAAAGAGAAAGGATAACGTTAACAGGTAAAGTTTTAAAAAGATATGACACAATTAAATAATAAGAAGAAACTGAAAACGCCAGAATTACATCTCGTAAAGCTAAATTGTGGAGAATATTCGTAATTTTTAAAAAGATACAAATATTGAATCTTATACTAAGTCAAGCTTCTATAACTGGATACAGAAATCAAGATTAACTTACTTGTTTAGCATGTTATCTCTGCAGTGGCCAAGCTGAAAAAATCATTTTTTAAAAATAAATCATCTTTTTTTTCTTTATTTATTTAATGTGATTTACAACTGTACAATAATAAACACAATAAGTAAATATGTTGTATGTTTCATATACACTTGAAAATCTTTGGAAGGTACTTCAAGCATTAATTTAATTAGAAGGTCCCGTGGCCATCTTCTATTCAGAAGCCTCGGAGGATTATCAGGGATTGTTAAGAATGAGAGATTAAGAACTAATGGGTTAGGATGGGTAAGGTGTTTGTGAATGAGTTTATTTGTAACGTAATAAGGAGCATCAAGGATTTTGGATTGTAAGGATTGGATGCGGGAGGAATTTGATGGTTTGGTAGAGCCCAGAGCTCTAAATTACCTCTAAAAAATATATATATATTTTTTTTCAAACATCATCAAAAGTATCAGTCTGACATAAAATAAATAATTTCTAGTGATGTGAAATTTTCAATTTTTGAAACCAATACGAAACTTGCTACAAAACATCCCAAGCTTTATTAAAGTTTCATATTTTTTAAGAAGAAAAAATATCGTTATTCTTCGGTAGGAACTGAATATGAATGGTGGAGTCATAAAATGGGTAGTAGACGTAAATAACAAAAGTTAAAAGTGAAACTGGTTTCCCAAGGCTATACAGACCGAAATACAACGTTTTTAAAAACAAAATGGCTCTCATACGGCCAATATTCTACATTCCAAAACCATCTGATTACATTTTATGAAACTTTTCAGGAAGCACAAAAAATTCCTATAGATCGCTAAAAAAGCCTTTGAATTAATTGTTTTCACTCTAATACGTACTGATAAAAAGATTATATAAATTTTAATATTATCAAGGTTTTTTGTTTTAAAAAGTGATGTTTTAACACTTAAAAGATTTTTTATTCAAATGTAAATGTTCTAAATAGTAACTTGTGTGTTATTTACAGATGGTCAATTTTTTTTTATTTTCAAGCTCGTTAATATTGTACAGATAAAAATGAGTAAAATTTTCATTAGAAGTAGAATCACATAAAATTTTAAGAAATATAAGAAAATAATACCTAATATTATGTATAAATTAAAGTATGTAAAAATTCTCTAGAAATTATTAATACATTTAAGAAAAAAAATCGAAATTATTTTAATACATTCCATTATAATATGCGATAAATTGTTTGTGTTAATTATCTTAAATCCATTATTTTTCATCCTAAATATATCACTATTCATATAAAATCAATTATTTTTCATCTTAAATATATTACTATTCACCTTAAATCCATTATTTTTCATCTTAAATATATTACTATTGATCTTAAATCCACTATGTTTCATCTTAAATATATTACTATTCGTCTTAAATCTATTATTTTTCATCTTAAATATATTAGTATTCATCTTAAATCTAATAATTTAAGATCTCCAGTCATAATACAAATGATAATTTTACTTCAAGAAGTAATGATATTTTAATTCTATAACATTTTAAAGTTTTTCAGAATAGTCTTGCGACTTCAAATCAATAATAGTAAATTTGCGAACCGCCAAATTATGTTTTAAAATCAATGTATGAAGCGTTAGTACAAAGAAGATTCTTTTATGAAAATAGGTTTTCCTTTCTTTTTCATTGTTCTGGAATTTAATGTGCGCTCTGTTCACACATTTTTCGCTAGCCACATATATCACCTGTCACTTTTACGTAAAAGTATACCACAATGTAACGAATTTTGGAGCCAATGGTCAACATACGATATTTGTAGTCTATTAGTTAGCATACGACTACATCTTTCAATTTTCTTAGCCTTCTACTTGAGTAAGAACCTACCAACCTGTTCAAGCTGATGTCAAAATGCATTTCGTTCCTTTGAACGTGCTGGGTTATGAGATAAGGTTATTCCCGTTTGCAATGGTTTTATTGTTATAATTTGTTTATTTTAATATTTATTTTTTATATGAATTTATAATAAATAAATCATTTGAAAAGAATGACTTACGCTTACGTTTCAGCGACCAATGAAGTTGCCATTGATGTGAATCAATTTAATGAACTGCTGTAATATGCTAGTATTTTAAGGCTATATGTAGGTAGAACAGTTTAGAACTATGAAATAATGGGGCTGTACGGTTAAGAATATTTTTAACTCATTCCTATAAGTTTTCAAACGATTTTTATCGTTATTCAAGAATCACCTTTGAAAATCTAGTCAAAAGGTTTTTTTTAACTAAGATAACTATATATAGTACATTTTCTGTAGTTCATTCAATTATATTTATTATCATGATATAAATAAATGTATATGCATAACACATAATTATAAATACAAGATACCGTGCATTTATCAGAGATGCAGCTATGCCTGCCTGGATAGTGAGGCCGCTCTACTGTATTCATGAGGAGTGTTCAACCATGTTTGCACCTCGTGGTAACTCCTCATGGAACTACTGTTGCGAAACATGTAGTTGGTGGCGAATTAGCAAGGCTAAATTTAGTTTTAGCTCCACTATTCACAAATGTGAGGTACCACAAATCGTCAAGGTTTTGAGTTGCAGGACAACCCAGATAAAAAAAAAAGAAAGAACATTCCCTACTTCTTGAACTGAAACATAATTCCATTAGGGTTAAGGAATAATGTTACTATATTTTAATGTATGAACTTTGCCTGGGTTCATGATCTAGTTGTTACAGAGTAGTCACTAACTTAGAAACATATATGATCTCTGATAGGCCCAAATGAAACATAAAACCAATACTTCTTTCGTTTTTGAAGAATAAGACCAATTTTATTAAAATGAAGTTCTGTATTAAATATTCCATTAAATATCAAACATCACTATCGTGTGTTTATAATTATGTATCTTCAAAACATTTTAGTTCAGAGTCTATAAGTCCTGGTAAAAATAGTTTTGTCTAAAACTTCGGCTACTTACCATTTCTCCAAATGTTATTATGTCAAACGATCCACCATTTAGTAGCAAATGATATATAACTAATTTGAACTTTGCATTTTTATTATTTAGTTTTTGAATAAATACAAATCTTTAATGGAATGTATTATTGAAACTAGTTAAAAAACTGGTCTAAAAATTAAATTTAAAAAAAGGCATATATTTCACAATAGAACAATAATGTCGGAGATATTTGCAGAAATATTTTATTTCATTTATTTTTATTAATGATTTATTTAAGTAAAATTATGTGGAGTTTTGGTTATACAATAAGTGGAGGAACAGGTGTTGTTCAAAGGTAAGAATGCATGAGGACTGGCGAATGGAGATGGGAAGAGAATTTCAGAAGGAGGTTGCACGTATGACGAAGGATTTGCTAAAGGAGGCGGTTTCAATTGGAAGGCATACATAAATCAATCGGTTGGGATCTGGTGTTCAATGAGTGGATGGATGAACGAAGACTGAGGAGATCTAGGATATAGGAAGGTTTTTTGATTTTAAGAACTTGGAATAGGAAAACATCAAGGAGGTATTGCCTTCGGAAGGTTGGATAGATCTACTTCAACTCGGTATACCAGCAGGAGACTTGAGAGTGCCTTGGAAGCCCAAAGATAAATCTTACAAAGCAATTCATTAGCCTCTTCAGTCTTAACTCTAGTCCTGCAGATAGCCCTCCATACACCAAGGATCCGTAGTCGAAGAGGGGGAACACGAGATAGGATACTAGGAGCTGACGGGGGTTGCTGAGGAATGGAATTACGGAATCTTAGGAATTGTTTGAGTACAGTTATGGATTTGCGTGTGATTTGGGAAATGTGGTTATTTCAGGAGAGGTGTTAGTCAAAAGTGACACCAAGTTTTTTTATTGTAGGATAGAAGTAAATCGGTTGGTTGTTAAGGAAGAATATAGGACAGTAAGGGAGAGAATGAAGGAGGCGCTTGGAACCAATGAGAATGGCCTTCGTTTTTTTCAGCTTATTCAGCTTATTATTATTATTTGTACATATTATTAATTTGTATATTTACTTCAGAGCAATGTCGATAATATAATTAATAAACGATGCCGAAATAACACACGAAACTACCTAAAGCTAATAAGATAAGACCGCTTCTCGGTCACAGCCGAATGCATTAGACCTATAAATAACGGTCTTAAAAACCCCTTAATAGATCACAAGATAACACAGTTCCACAGTCTCAACTAGATATATAGCCATTCCTGACTTCTATATGGTTCTTATATTTCGTTCACCCTTGACATGATCTCTCCCCTCGACCTTTTATCCTTTCGTAAGGTCCGGCGGCTACCCTCCTTCGCCTTTGTCGGAATTGTACCCGGCAGAACGAAGGCACCTTCCTGCATGACTCTGGAGGCTAGCTACCCTCCAGGTCTGCATTCGTCCTCGTGTTTATCGAAATAGTACCCGGTAGGACGAGGTTACCATCCTCCGAGATATAACGGGTGTCACCCGTAAATTTCATCCTATCTAGTCATCTCCCTTGTCAACTACCTTTCCTTTGTAAACTGTATAGGCATTGTCGAGGCCTTCTGGACAAGCAGAATAGTCAAGAGAATAACCCACCTCGACATCAATTAATAAAATAAATTAATAAAAAGTACCAGTCTAAAAAAAAATAATGAAATAAAGTATAATAATAAAAAAACATTCCTTTTTTATTCAGTCAAAATCAGTTAGTTACATTATTTCAGGATAATTCAAATGTTTCAGTTCTATAATGCAGGTTTCTTTAGTATATATTTTTTATGGTACAAAAGCTTAAGTTTTTTAGCATAGGTATTGGTAAGTCACGATGAGGTACTTACTATCTCATATGCGATGTATTCTTATCATAGCAGATTCTATAATAAAAGTTGAATCATTTTAGAGATTTACTAATTATAAACTTAATAATCCATTGAAATGCACACCGAACAAGACTGTTAAAAGCTTAGAATACAAAATAATCTAATGGCTGCTAAAGAATTCTTTAAAGATTTCGCTTTCCTTACCTAATTATCACATAGTCCTAGTGCATAATTATTTAAAAGGTATTTTATATAACACTTAACTTATATGCCAGATCTTTTTATCACTCAAATAAGATTTTCATGTATCGTGTTTATATTTAGTATTCATCAAAAACAACATAACTCTAAACCCCTCACCAACTTAACACTCGCAGTTGAATACAGGGTTCCAACAGCCCGCCGGCATAAATCTTTCCAGCTAATCAAATTATTCCCTCCAGAGACTGGAAACTGTGAAATATTCCAGGCGAATAACGGCCACTCAGAGGGAGAAAAATAAAACACGAAAGGAAAGGATAGACGGGTATTTAGTCTGTTTCATGTTTCAGTCCTGTATTAAATTGGTATTTATGGTTGCTTGTTCTGAGCCCTTATTCGTTAGTTGGCACATTCTTTAGGATAAAACTGGTGAAAAGTGCTGAGAAATTTCCCAATTCCTAAGCAGTGACCGAAGAACCAGACGAAGAATTTAAGATGGAATCATTTTTAGCTGGAGTAAAGTTACAAAAGAAAAAATAAGAACAATTTTATATAACATTTAGTCGAAAACATTACTGAAGGATGAGAAAGAAATTAAATTTATTTCATCACTTTCGCCAGTTGACCAACTTTAACATTATCTGCTCATTAAAACAATGTATATACAATTATAAAAATTTAAACTGACTGAAAACCTGATTGGAAAAACGAGATATCTTGTATTAAATGTTTAGGGAAACAAAGTTTTTCTAGGAATATATCTTTGTATATTCATAATTTTTTGTACAACAAAACGATTTTGAGTTGCTAGGTCTATTTTTTTATTCCTGTACTGACTTCCCCATCGTGCAACCATACACAAATCTATTGGAAGCGTTGCTAATCATTTTCGAAAATAAATCTGAATTACATAATTTTTTTCAATTGAGAGTAACAAAGAAAATTATCATTTTTCCGTGTGAGTGAATGTATTGAAACTTATTTTTAAGGATATACGCTGTCTTAAATAGCACATGGAAATTACAACGTTGATTGTCTCCACAGACAAAAAATGTGGTTGGAAAAATTCGTACTGGTCTTTTATTTCTAAAAAAATCTTCTTCCAAAGTACATAATTGATTTGGAAGAAACTTTAAGGCCACTTTGTTGTTAGTTCATCTGAGTCGTGAGGCACGCAAAGAGTGACGGGGAAAAAGTTTTTTCCGATTAGTTAGAGGCAGTTCGACTTCAATCCGTTTTTACAAATGCTCATAGCAAATCAAACAAAACAAAACTGCTACTCGCTTATAAGTTTTTCTAGTTTAAAAAGAATATACAATAGAACCTCGCTTAACCGGCTGTTCTGAATATCTGGCGATTAATCTGCACTAGTATAAATTCAGAAGAACTGGTTATAGAATCATATACACAACAATCTGTCTCTTCATTCCTAACAGGATATATCATAAATATTGAATTTAAATTCTGGTGGCCCAAATTATTTAAAATTTTATCATTTGTGTTTTATTAACAAAAGAATGAGCAGAGAAAATTGGGTAATTATCACTCATGCCAAGATTGAAGAGAAAGCAGGACAGTTGCCAAAATCCAACAAGTACCCTGGATTGAAGCCAAAAATGATTTTCCTTAACTATTATATTTAAATGATCACTAAAACGGTGGTAAATTTTTTGATATGTGCATTTAAAGAAAAATAAATTGGCAATATTAGAATAAATTTAAAGCGCAAAATACAAAAAAAAAATAAAATAAAATAAAAACACATACATTTATCTATGAGGCATCGCATTCCAAGACCAGCCAAGTTTGTTTTCCATTTTATTAATGTTTTCTCCTTTATCAGCTTTTGTACTTAATTGTCATGAGGTGAATGAATTCTATCCAAAATAAGTAAAGTAATATGTGAAACGATTTTTTCCAAAAGCAGTTGATTTTGGAAAAAATCGTTTCACTCTTTGATGATTTAGTACACAAAACTGTTATAAATTGGACTTAAATTTTGGCTTCAATTTCTAGAGTCGCTGCAAAGTTGGTGGCTGTGAAGTGGTAGCTGACAAAGCTGAAATTCGGATTCAGCACCCAAAAGAACTTATTACTTATAAGTTTTTGTTTTTTTTAAATAACGCTTGTTTTCTTAGACTACGGGCAATCATTCAAAATCGACACTACACCGAGAAAGAGAAGAGAAAAGTTAAAAAGATAGCGTTGGAAATGAATTGAGCTAAGCTATATATCTCATCCCCTTTTGATTACCTACAAACAATTACATACATATATAACAATATAATGTAACTAGTTATATTATATTATTAACAGGTACCTCAGAGTGTTTACAAAATGAGTAATTTAAACAGAGATGTAAACCAGTAAATGTAATAATTTTAACTGTGAGATTAATGGTTTTTTTAGACATTGTGATGAAGATATAAGAGCATAGTATTTTCATAATTTAATAAGTTTTGAAGAAAATTGACTGATGATAAATAATTTTACAAAGGCAAAATGGCCTACAATTATGTTGATTAACAATATTTTGGCTGTGATAGAGTAATAAGACCCTTGAAAATGGCAGGAATGGCTAAATCGTTGGAACGTTAAGATAATAAAAAAAGTGTTGGACTCAATGGGTGTCTTCCATAACTATTAAATGTATATATTATTTTCCGAAGTTAATTTTTATGAATTTCCTATATATTTAATGTATCAATCCTAATAATTTAAATAAATATAGCTAACAAGACAAATAGAAATAATTTACAATAAATATGGGCAATTCTGTGAAAGAGTGAGAACATTTTTTTAAATCTGAGAATGGGCATTGGCTGGCCCCCTTTCAGCTGAGAAAATGATTGAGTCACGGATTAAAATAAAAAAGAATTGGATTTTTTCCCCAGAGAGATCCCATTACTTTTTTCTGATCCAGTGCTAAAATAAAGCAAAAATTGATACCACTGCGACACGCTTTGTATTTTCAGACCACTGAAAAAATTATTAAGAATAATGGTATCGGCATGTACGTCTTTCTTTGAAAGGTAGGCAAGGTATTTATTTATTTTTAATTAAATTGAAATAGATTTTTTATTAATTTGATTGCTTTTCATTTGTCCCCACAGGTAAGGGTCAATAGCGTACTTTATATATATATATTTTTTTTAAATTTATTTATTGTTATTTACAAATTTATACAAATATATACATCAAGTAAATTTGCTGTAAGTGATATAATGACATAATACAAACATGTGGAGAATCTATCCATTGACAGAACTCCAAAAATATTCTCTCGAGGCCGTCTTCTTTTCAGACGCCTAGGAGGATTATTAGGTAATGAAGGAGAAGCCAGGTTAAAAACGAGTTGGTTTGGGTGGTTAGGAAGTTTATCATGGAAGGATTGGTGTCTGGTTCTTGCTAAATCGGCATGGGACATTGAGGTCCTGATGAATGACTTGATTTGTGGACTGAAAGGATTGGATTCTGAAGGAATTCAACAGTTTAGTTGAGTCCCATAGCTCAACTCTGTATGTCTTTTGCAATGGATTGGAAGACCGTTTGTCTAGTAAATGTTGTAACAGTCGGAATCAACGAGCAGTTTCCTGTCTTTTCAGTCTGGTAGGAGAAGTCCATGTCAGTAGTTTGTCCAGATGTAATCCTAACTAACGGTTCTGTTCAACAGGAATAAGTGGGGTATGATTAAAAGACACTTTAGGGCAAGACGAAGTTTTACGACGAAGGGTAAATGTAATGTGGTGTCATAATATTTAAAAATATATTAAGGAGATTGTTTCATCCTGAAAAGTATTTCTTAACGAAGCTGGTTATTAGTAAATTTTTCCAAGAATGAATATTAAATAGAAGTCAAGATTACAACGCATAAATATTATACTAGATATAAATACGATATGTCCCAATCTCAAGAGGAAATCAAAATACAAAAAAAGCAATCCTTCCCGACCGGATCCGCCCCACCAAGACCCAGGGAGCGACGGTCTCATTTTTGAAATATTTGCTTCAAACAAGAAGAGACTTAAGATAGTTTAATCAAGCACTATTTAAAAAGCGCCTGAAATTAAAAAACGGCGTGAAACCCGCCACTCCCTACCTCCGTAGTAACCTTACTTATCCGACTTTTCAAACTGACATTTATAGCGAGTAGGTTGGTCGGTGTACGACATGTCATGACATGAGGCAAGAGGAACTCATAAAACAAAAAATGCAATCCTTCCCAACCGCTGTACTTAAATCAAGTGTAAGATTGAGTTTGGCACAATGGATCGATTTTGAAACAAATAGCTAATATTTTCTAATCTTCCTTTATTTTATTTTTTTCTTTTAGATAAAGTTACATTACAAATTTTCCAGGATAAAATCTTTCAAATAAACGTAAGAAGGAAATAGATATAAATGGTAACCACAAATAATTAGAAAGTAATGCATATAAAACTACACATAATGACCATTCTCCCAAAATGGTAGGACCTTTCATTAGATAGTTGTAGGCAGATGACAAAATTACTTGAATTTTTAATATGTATGGAGCTTTCAAGTACTATTTTAATTTACACTTATCATTCAGGTTAATTATCTTGACGGTCTCAAAATCATTTTTACTAATGTATATTACAAGAGAATGTTTTCCTGTTTTTTTCGTAACCTCCGTTATTGTTATATTCTTATAATACATACATATTACAGTGAAACACAATATACTATCACAGATACTTTTTATAAGAGTATTTTCTCTTCTAAGCCCCATGGGTGAGTAGGAATGAAATCATGATAAAAACGGGTTGAAGGTAGCCGCCTTTTCTGCATTCTGGTAATCCAATACAAGATTATAGTGTGTCTTTTCTTACATGAGTTTTCAAATAAACAATTAAAGTGAGTAAGTTAGTCCATGTACGACATGTTACAATATCACAAGTGGAGATTATAACACAAAAAAAAGGCTATTATTCCTAGACCCGTCCCACTAAGACCCCAAGGGAATGACGATCCTATATCACATATGAAATATTTTCTTGAAACGGGAAGAGGAGACTTTAAGATAGTTCAATCGAGCAATATTTAAAAAGCACCTGAAATTGGAAAACAGCGTTCAGCTGTTCAATCCATATTAATATTTATTTAACAACTTTAGAGTGAACTATTATAATACATGTTTGCTATAATATTTAATTAAAAATTTACATATTCTTCTTCAAAATTATTAATACAAAAGCATATCTTTAATTTTTTCTTTATTTTATTGGACGTCATTTTTGTGAATGACTTAAATGGAATTGATGATGACTTATATGATATACGTTCTTTTTTTATAGTTTTAGAAATAAATATGGTAGCATAAACATATTACAGTAATTATTATTTATTATACACAATAATTATTTATTATATACAGTGATTATTATTAATTACTGAAAATTGTTAAATAGAGGTGGAAAGCAATAGCTACTCTCTTAATAATGTACGAGACTGTTCAAGGTAATTAACATATGATATTTTTTTTAATTATTATTATATTTAACATTAACTACAGAAACCACTTTTGGCGATTTAATTAACATAATGAAAGCTTTACGAATACTTTTATACACGTTTTGACATAATATTCTATAAATTTCTCAGCTTTAAAAAATGAAACTCATTTACTTTTAATAAACTTTTGTGGGGAGGAAAAAAAAAATTGAAATAAAATGTTGCCGAAACGATATTCTGAATTGGAAAGTGGTTGACCAAGAAACTTTGCTAAGTAGCGGCAACTAACTGAAGAGAAGATCCCGATAGAACAGGAACTGTGTGGAACGACGGCAAACTTCTAGCTCACTGAATATAACTCATTTAGATACACTTGTTTTCCACAAAACTCTCTTATATTATGTAATATAAATCAAAACAAGAAAAAAAACAACTTAATATTATCATCTAAAGATTGGATTTATAATCTAAATAAATGTACTTATTAGATAAAATAAAAAAAAAATTGATAATTTTTGTCTTATAAATACAAATAGAAAATGGGGGTTTCGTCTCATAATAAAAATAATAACATTGAAATAATTAACTATTTTTAATAATTATTATAATTAAGTGGAGTATTTAGAATGGATACTGTAGGACAGGAGGGTAGAGGTTTATGACGGAGAGTAAATGTGATCTGATGGGAATTGTCAGGATTTATTTTGATTCTCCAGTTCTGGCACCATTCTTCAATATATGCTATGTGTGTCTGTAGTGTTTGTGATGCATTAGTTGGGTCGTTGTTTACTGACAGTATATATGTGTCATGAGCGTATGTTAGGACTGTGTTAGGGTGGGTTGGGATGTCAGCTGTATAAACCGTATAAATTAAATAAAAATAATTTTATTCGCTAACTTTTCACTATTATTTTCATCAAATATTGATTATTGTAAAATTACTTCTTTCTGGTATGGTCTTTATTTCTTTAGAGGAAATCTAGCCATCCTCACCCGCCCCAATCCAAGTTTTAGTGTCTTTCAGATCTTACCTTGAAAACATTTAGTAATAGTGAATGAAGCATTATTTGAAAAAAAAACAAAACAACTTATAATGATAAAATTAAGTAAAACTAGGAATCAGAGTAGGTGTTCCAAATTGTGTTTTTTTTGAAAATTCTAACGCAAAGGATAAATTCAATTAATATGAAGTCATACTTACAATATAGTCTTTTAATTATTACTTGTTTCATATTCCATTTAATAATTATACAGGCTATACAATTTTATATTTATTTTTTCTAGGTTCATACATAAGTATACTTACAACTAACAGTACGCCAAGGAATTAGTAAAACATTTATGTTAGGACAATCTAAGTTAGTGTTAACTCTACTTTTTAGTATTTCTTTTTTTTTCAAATGATTATTTGTTAGAAATGTTCAATATGTGCTCAATATTTTTAGCATTACATTTTTATTTAGTTTGTGAGTGGACCATAATTACTGAGGGTATTTACAAATATGTTTGTGTAGCAGTACAACTAAGATTTTATAATGTCTTAGTGTTTCCTTTAGGGTGGCGTAGACTCCAGATCGAGTTCGGCTGTGTAAGACAACAAATTTATCCCACTTTCTGCACTGAATCGACTTGGCGATAGAAAGACCTCTCTCAATAGGATTAAGGAGTAAACCTGGCGGTTAAGTGCAGATACAGACCACATCATCTGCCTATAATTCTGTTAGTCACGGATAGTTTATTACCAACTACTGTGAACACTAGATGGGTTGTAGCGGTATAGTTTCAATAAATAAAGCACCTATAAATTTTGGGGATGTGCTGACTTTCGGCATCTGAAACCAACATGTTCTTATATATGCTTCAGCTAGATTTAAGTTATGTACTTTGGCATAAATATGGTTAATGTAAAGTTTACATTCTTTAGACAAGTTTTGTACAAATCTTGATAATAAGATAACTTTAGATTTAAGGAAATAGTAGAATTTACTTCATATGTTCATTATATTAAATAAAATCATATAAAAAAATTATAAACATTATTTCATCTATATTATGATTTTTTTTTATTTATTGAAATTAGAACTCTTAAGTACTCAAACAAGAGGATGAAATAATTATTGTAACACATTTCTTTATTATTCTAATTCATCGTGGTTTTTATTTATGGTTTACCAGCTTATTCATCCAGTTTCAACCACCGGTAATGAAAAAGGCACCTCTAACACATGGGAAGCCCCGCCTTCCGACCACGGAAGGACCCAGAACCAACAGAGCCTGTAACAAATGAGACTGGAGTTTGCTCAAGAACAGCCACTCCACATCTCTGACAATTGGATCGTGGCAAATATTGTCATATCTTCAGCGGCAGCCCTTAACGTTATAATGATCTCGTTTTCTTCCTTCATTTTTCTACCATCCTTACATTTCTTACAATATAATTTGTACAAACAAAATTATAGTGTCATGAGATTGTCTCTTGGTATATAAAAATAAAATATGTGGACGCTAAGAAGTCAGCTTATATTTAAATAACCTGGAAATTCACATTCCAAAACGTGGCACATCAAAGAAGCTGACATTTTAACGCTATGTAAAATATCAATTGTTCAAAAAAATTAACAATTCTGTCCAATTAGAATGCCTATTGAAAGGTATCATAAAACCCTGAAAATTGTTACAAATGATTACCACAAAAAAGTTGATCAAGCACATATGTTACTTGGTCATAGGGACGTGATGGCCGTGCGGGTTGGGGCGCAGATCCCAGTGCGCTCGGTTCGGAACATTGTGGGTTCGATTCCCACCTGGGGCAGTTTACATTAATTTTTCAGCGGTCCCGAAGAATGAATCTTGACAATCCCACCTTGCATAGTACGCGACGGCAGCTAAGGTAGCCGCCAGGGGTAGGCAAAAAGGAGCACCAGGCCCACTCGCTGTACTTGCCCCCCCCCCCACCAAATACTAGTTACTTGGTCATAGCTTTCTTACTATATCAATATTTTTTCATATACATGAAATTCAATATCTTTTATAGAAAATACGTGTTCATGTGAAAATAAATGTCTTCCACAATTGATATCCATTTTACTTCAAGCCATTTTCGAAATATAGGAACGTCAAGGAAAATACATATGAAGACACGAAAGCGAAAGTGAATATATAAATAGCAGTGAATGCTATTTTATAAAATAAATATTTTAATTACTTATTTTCTCCGAACGTTTTAAGGTATTTTCCAATCGTCAGAATATGTGTCCTAAAGATGGTAGAATACACCGTAATGTCGGGAGAAGTATTTAATTTAAAAAAATAATAATAATAATAATAGAGTTCGTTTGGGAAATAATTTGTTCACTCTACAAGAAGTAGAGTCCAATTTCTTCGAGCCAAAAAACATAAGTTAAATTCTAAGAAACAATAAATTATGTCTAATGAAAAATTATAAACGTTTTAGAACTAGTAAAATGAATCCTGACTAGCGTAAATCGTTATAGAAAAATATACAAATTTTAAGTAAGCCCCCGGCTATAAATCCCACAATATATATAAAACATACTTAATTTTTTATTAATAAAAAAAATAATAACATAAGTAAAAATGGCACAGATTATCGAATATTTTGTGTTTTTAATATTATATATAAAAAAGTATTATAAAAATATAAAAGATTAATAATAAATATTTAGAACAATGAACCAGGATTGCAAGGGTAGTAAATAGGAACAACCTGTAACATATTAATAAGTACCACGATATTAAAAATTTGCTCCTCCGGGCCGGATTTGAACCAGCGACCTATGGATATCAGTCTCACTCATATACCAACTACAGTCCACCGCTCTACCAACTGAGCTACCAGAGGAGGTGATAACCCATCCATAATGAAAAGCTAAGCAGCTATATTTGATCAAGATTATTTATAAAACTGATTAATTTTATATCAGTTTAATATTG
>NW_027106004.1:326599-347681 GCF_000696795.3 Halyomorpha halys
TAAAATTAGGAATTTAGACGAATGAGGTATCAAATGAAAGAGAATTTCTTGTAATGACGAATCTCAATTTCGATTCTTAAATTCTTACTGAAATTTAAATCAAGTAATTAAAACAAACATTTGAGAGGTTTCACAACTCTGACAGAGGTACGTTTTGAAGATAGCACACGAATTAGGGACGGGTTAAATCTAATTACAACCTTAGTCGGCATGGATGCCTTTGGATACTCACAGTTGCTTCGTTCTATCCCGTGTCTAAAAACTCTAAAAAAACTACTAAATATAAAATCAGTAGTGTTGAACGTATCTTTTAATACTGTTTGGCCAATACTGGGTTAGGCTTAAATGAGTTAGCATTTCACCCCCAACAAAGGGAATTTTTCTGTTGGTGCCTGGTAATTTCTTATTAGATAAATTGTTAATAATCTTCTAAAGTAATACACAAAGGTATCATCGCCAATAAATGTTTTAAAAATTATCTTATACAGATTTCTTTGACAATTGTGTACAACTAGCGTTGTCACAATACATTTTTTATGTATCTACTTTAATCTGTCCGTTTGAAGGAGTATGACAATTATTTGAGGTAACGGTTCTGCTAATTTTCCAGTTTAATGGCTCAGAGTATTCGACTAGGTGCCGTGTTTGTTCAAACATTACGAGCTCTGAAAATGATACTGACAATGAAAATGATCACAAATTTTTGTCCGCTGTTTTTTCTTAACTCAGGAGTACATATTTCTAACGCCGATTTTAAAAAAAGTTATTTACTTTATAATATACTAAACCATCTAATTCCTCTCGAATCCAATCCTTACAGTCCAAAATCCTTCGTAAAATCCTTAATGCTCCTTACTTGGTGACCAATCAAATCATCCATCAGGACCTCAATGTCCCCTATGTTGCCGATTTGGCCAGAACCAGATACCAATCCTTCCATTATAAACTTCCCAACCACCCAAACCAACTCGTTTCTAACCTGGCTTCTCCTTCACTACCTAATATTCCTCCTAGGCGTCTGAAAAGAAGACCTCGAGATCTTCTCCTTTAGAAGTGTTTTTGGAGTCCTATCAATACTTTTTCCTTCACAATCAATACTAGTCTACAAATCTAGATGCTACAAATATTAAATACAATACTAACTACAAATATTTTGTTTTATTTCATTTTATTTTTTTTTCTTTCTTTATCAAATTAACAATTTCATTAGATTTAACAATCTTATTTCATTAACTTGACAATTTTCTTCTCCCTATATTACTCTCTCAGAACTCCTATTTCCAGTGATCTGCTATTCACGTTCGTTAAACAGGTTAAATAAATTAATCATCAGACAGCAATGTGGAGTCAAATCAAGGAAATATAATAGTCATCGCAGATCAGTTTATCCAAAGAAACACATAAATTACACAAAAACAGTTAAAAGAAAAAAAAATTAAAACATTAAAAAACAAAACAATAAAAACATATTTATACGCAGATAAAACTCCGTTGAAACTTTCCTTTGGACTTGAGCTAATATTATTTATAACAAGGTGAATAAATAGATTAATTGACATATAATATTAAAAAGTTAACTCCTCCGGGCCGGATTTGAACCAGCGACCTATGGATATCAGTCACTTTTACCAACTACAGTCCACCGCTCTACCAACTGAGCTACCAGAGGGGGTGATGCATCTTGTAGCGATTAGCATCCAAAGTTAGTGAAGTGTGACACTGTTTCTTTTCATTCTGAGGCACAGAATATAGAAGTATCTTCATAGATTTTTCGAACCATTTTAAGTTTTTCATTTTAAATTAATACGATAGTTAAAAATTTATTTAATAATCAACAGATTTATTTCTTTTAATTCAAACCATATTTCATTGTTACAAATATGAGTTATTTCACTATTTGCTATTATCAGTTCCGAATGCTAACATTAGATGGATTGATGATGGTTGAAAGAGCTGGTAAAAGAAAATATAAGAAGATGAGTCTAATATTTTATGTCAACAGGATCAATGCAAAAATTTGCATTCAACTATCGATCTATTTTCATTTTGAGTTTTAAATAATTATCTCTGCGTTGCATGAATAGAATTTAGAATTATTAGAAGCATCGGACACAATTTTTTTTTTTTTTTTTTTTAATTTGTGTTTAAGGCATTCCATAGATTGTAGAGAAGACTGGAGTTACTTTGTGACAACTCTGGTAGCTCTAGGAAAGTCTGTTGGACGACCTCAAGTAAAAAAAATACGCATTCAATAGCGTAATGGAATACGTCCAATTCTAAACATAATCAAAACTTGTTTTTGTTAGATGCGCTACTATTCAAGCAAAGCAGTGATATATTTGAGCCAGCTTATAGTACCACTTATTTTATTTATTTTTTTTGGCAAATCATAATTATTGTAAACACAAAACGAATATTACTGAAAAATACATAGATTTTATCTTGCGATGATAGTGTAATGGTCCTGTCAGAATTTATACTTACCATAATTAATCATATGATTTATTGCCTCTAGCGCCGGTGAGATTCTTTCTGTTAAGTTTTATAAGCATTTTTTTTAAACTTTATTTAATTGATAGATATTACAATCTACCACACTATTGTGGGTAATAGGTAATAGTGATGAATGATCACATTCATACTAAAATAAAATACAATAAGAATGAAAATAAATAAATAAATGAAACAAAGAAAAACGAGTAAATAAAATCTCTGTTAAAATATATACAAACAGAAGGATAAAGAAAATGAACATAATCAAACTATGTGTATGAAAAAAAAAATAAAATAATAATAAAAATAACATAATCTCTAGTCACATTTACACTCATATACAATATTTACACAATCGACCTGAGGATCCCTGAGCCCAATCTATCCACCACGTGTAGGGAGCTCAAAAGACCCCAGGGCATACCTCTCGCAAGTCCGCTAAAGCCCCAAACTTATAAACATTAAGATTTTAATTTATACTGCAAAGTATAAATTGAAAAGATCTGAAAACAATAAATAAATAGATTTTTCTTGACCTTAACAATAACACCCTCAATTAGAAATGCTAATTTAAATTATAAGATTTAAAAAAAAAGTTTCTATACTTCAAGCAATCTTTCTTTTTCTCACATAATATTTCACATTGCCTAAATAATTTTCCACAAGGAAAATAATTCAATTAGCTCATGAAATAAAAATCTATTGCCTGAAAAATTTCTTTTATATGTACTTAATAATAGTTATTATAATTTTACCTAAATTATAACTTATGTAAAAAAAAAAAAAAAAATCAGTACTAATAACAAAAGATATTTCAGGTCACACAGCATTTTAAATTTTACTTTGTTTATTACAACTAGAAAAATTAGGTATTGAGCAAAATTTCCTTTTTATCTCTATAAATGAAACCTTCGTAAAATAAATACAGACAAAATTCCGAATGGTCGAGTTGAAACAGGATGTCCAGTCAATAATAAAACCAAAAAAAGTTATAAAAATAAAAAATATGATTTAAAGACCAAGAATATTCTGTAAGAACAAGTTGGCGAATACAGCCGATCGAAGATTTACGTGTTAGGTGCATCCTTGGTCTCGTATTAGAATGAGGGGTTAATTGTTCCTTCATATTGTATATATTATTTTATCATCATGTTATTTTATTCATTTATTTTTCATACAGATAGTTTGATTATGTTCATCTTGTCTATTCTTTTGTTTGCATATATTTTAAGAGAGTTTTTTCTTTTAATTTATTTTATTTTATTTAGTTATTTTTTTATTTTAATATGTATGAGATCATTCATCACTATTACATATTACCCACAACTGTGTGGGAGATTGCAATATCTATCAATAAATAAATCTATCTTTTGTTTACCAAAAAAAAAAAAATTGTTCCATCAATTAAGGTATACAGGTGGTTAAAGGACTGCTATAATAATAATTTTAATATATAATATATAATCCTTGAGGAAGACAAATTCCATACTCGAAAAGGAAGTTTAAAGGGGATAAGGTTGTTGCCTACAGGCCTCGCTCAACAGATCTCTTTTATTATGTAAATATTCAATAACAAGCTTTTTTATTAAATTTTTTTGTGTATTTAAATCGTTTTACGTCATTGACATTTCCAAGACATTCCATTCCCTTAAAGTCAATTTCGCTGAGATATGTTGAAACCGGTCCTGTAAAGTGTTAGAGGCGAGAACCAGACCCGTCGCTCCCAAAACTGATTACATAATTCTTGGATTATGCAATCAGTCTGCTCTTTCTTCATTATTAATATCGATGTTCAATATTGAGTTGATTCACTCAAGATTTAGGGGTCACTGACACGTGTTATCGCTCAGATATAGATTTTTTTTTGTTTTAAAAAAATATGCTGACTTTGAGGTAAGCAATCAGCAAAATGTAAATAATAATTATGAAGATTACACTTGAGTATTTTTTTTATTCCTGAGTTTGTAATAAGTTATCTTACAGAGCAACAATCAATTATACAGTTCTATAACTCAGTAATGAGTTTTATAATATTTGTTATGATTAAATAAAGAAAAAAAAACACAATCACATTTCATAACACTAATGTGAAACATCATTTTTCCTGATATCTTATTTTATTTACTGTATTTTCTATCGACATTAAAAAATTAATGAAATGATAAAAACAGTAATAATATTTTTCAAAAATTACAAACTTTAGTAAAATTAAATATTAAAATCTGTTTAAAAAAGTTAAAAATAATTATTAAAAGTCAAGAATTACTTATTTTTTATATTCTGCATTTTTCCATACATACTTTATTTTTATTTATGTAATATCTTTATTGAAATTCACAACTGTACATTATCATACATTCAGTTAATTTGACCTCGGTTGTAATGGGGTGATACAGGATTGTAGAGAAACTACACATTGGTAGAACTGCAATGACGTTTTTACATTAGCAGTTCACATGACTAGTATCTTCTTTTCAGGCGCCTCATAAGATTGTCAGGAATGGAAGAGGAAGCAAGGTTAAAAACTAGTGGGTTTGGGTGGTTAGGGAGTTTATAATGGAAGGGATGATATTTGATTCGGGCTAGATCGGTTATACAGGGAACATTGATTTTATGTCTTTATGTATGATTTTATTTGTGACAAAGTAAGGAACATTGAGGATTTTGGATTGAAAGGGTTCGACACTGGAAGAATTCGAAGGTTTAGTGGAGCCCCAAAGCTCAACTCTGTATGTACAGGTTGGCCTTATTACAGTCATGTAGATCAGTCTTTTCTAATGAATTAGAAGTACAGACAGTTTGTCCAGTAGGTGCAACAGTGGTAACAGTCGAAATCGACGTGCAATTTCCTGTCTTTTCTGTCTTGTGTGAGGATTCCAGGTCGTTTGTCCAGATGTAGTCCACTTTGTCCTAAGTAGCGGATCAGTTCGACAGGGATAAGAGCAACATTATTAAGGAAAAGTGTAGGGCAGTCGGTAGGTGTACGACGAAGGTTAAAGGTGATTTGATGGGTTTTGTTTGGATTTCCAGTTTGTATTTTCTAAGCTCGTCCAAAGATAAACACTAATATATACTTAACAAGATATTGTTTACTATTTTGTTTATCTTCGGCTGATTCAACAAAGAAAGTTTATTCGAGCTTAATCATTATAATTCAGGAAGATTCCTCAATGTTCGTAAACATTAAATATCTTATGTTTGTATTGAATTTATTAAAACAAAGTTTGATAAGAACTGTCTTTGAAGTCAGAACATGAAACAAAAAAGTAAATAAAAGAAACGTAGAAAATAACATAACGTTCTTGCATCTAAAAGGAATATACCAATATATATCAAAAATGTGCAGCTGTTTCATAACGTGTCGTGTATATTAACCATCAAACTTAAAATCGGTTACAAACAGACGGACAAACTTTTAATAAAAAAATTCTCAGCATTAGACTGCCCTAGATTCAAAACGAAAATCTAAAAGATATGACTTGTAAATTTATGGATCCAGAAATCCACCGATCATACCAGTAAAAAAACACGCAGATCGAGATGGCGGACATGACTGATTTAAATTATTCGATCGGGCATGACTATGGAATTGTATAGGAGCAAAATAGTAGGATCTTTTGTTTATAGATCATACTGAGAGTGAATATAGAATATGGAAGGCAATCCTGGATAAGACTTTCATCACCACAATGGCTATATTAACAACTAAGAAAATTAATTTCGTGCGTTATCTCGAAAACGTTAAATTTTAGGGCTTAAACAACAAGGACCGACCGGGTCTTCATGTCAGCGTCAGAATCTTTGAAGCCTCCCTTAAGTAGTCTATCAAAGGACTTACCACTGTTGGGATTTTAAAACTTTTTACTTTTTTTTTTATTTACTTTTATTTTAGTTGATGAAAAAGATAAATTTGAATGTAAATTAAAAATGAAACTAAACGGCAAAGCTCAAGTAATTAAAAAAATGTCCAGACATTGTTTGTAAACATTTTGATTAAAGGTTCAATATATCTTATGACTCTCATGGTTATCGCAAATTACATCACTACAGTAATATTAACAGAAATTTTTAGAGAAAGCTAGGATTAAAAAAAAAGATAATAATATATATTTAGTAATAAAAGATTATATATTAAAGAAAGCTGAAATAAATAGCTAACATGTTGGTTTCATATCTGTCATATAAGATACGTAAGCAGATTTACTTGATTAATATGAAACTTTAAGAGCCAATTTATTTCCACTGATTACTCTTAAACATTCGGAACTATACGGAATTGAAGGCGTTTCAACAAGGAATATATTCTTCAAGACACTACTGCTGAGGATTTAACAGTATATCATCATAATACACCACTATAAATTCTTGTATTATGTATTCATGTATCTATAAATTAATGTATTCACCAATAGGCTTTCCCAAATCTCGTTGAAGAAAAAAAATACAACTGTTTGCATTGAACGGACCGCAAACACCTGGAGTCAAGAGGGAGAGTGAGAAAGAGGGTGGGAGGGAGGTAGACGTGAACAGAACCACTAAAGGGCTGCCGCCCCTCCAGTGGTTAAATAACCCTGATTTAAAGTCAGATAAACCTAGGCACTTTTTTTAAAGTCCCTCCTATTACCACAGCCGTCAACCCTAACGTTCTGATAAGCCCACATAACATTTTAAAACATATTTTATGCTAAAAATAAAAAAGATCTAACAACCAAAAGCAATAAATATAACTGTTTAGCGAGCCCTCTCACCTGTACTTTTTTTTTATCCATATTATTTCAAAACTTTTTCTGACTTTACATTGTGGATTATAAGGGACTTCAAAACAGTGAAAAATGCATTTTACAACTCCCTAACGAATCATATTCATACAATATTTTTTATATTGTATCTGTAATATAAGCGTTAATATGCTCAATGATATCAGATTGTGATTTGATGATTTCTACTATTTTCATCAAAAGATTTCTCACGTTCTTTACAACTTTAAAAATAAACTAAATAACAAGGTTTAATAATTAAGGAATATGAAGAGGTAGTATCAATAAAGACTGAACTAGGTTTGTTTATTTATTATTTATTTATTTATTTAATACCAGATCGGCCTGTTGGGCCTTACATGGTTAATGTAAGAGGTACATTTTTTTAACAATTGTTTATGGGGGGGGAGCTGGTATAGTCTCATACAAAAGACATCCCTAACTATATACAAAGATATAAATAAAGAAAAAAATTAAGACGAAATAAATAGATTAAAATATTAATTCTTAATAAAAGATAAAAGTAAAAATAATAACAAAAATCTATACTTATGGATTTAAAAAAAATAAATAATTGACTTCTAACTGAAAATGAAAAAAGAAAGAAATTAAGGTAAAATCTAATTTCAGAGTTACAATAACAGAACTGATAAATATAGAACTTACGACAGGAGCAGTCTTCGGGTTTTGGTTGCGTTTCCCAACTTGTAGGTCACTGCTTCTTTAACTTTAGGTAACTGGTAGTGGAACTTCATGAACCTTTTTTGATGTAATACTCTATTGTCACTATTTGTAATTCCCGATGCAATAGGCTGTTTCTTACAAACCAAGGGGCATCCAATGAAATTCGTTCGACTTTATTTTGAAAAGATTGTAATTTTTTCCTTTTCGTACAGGTTGTCGCACACCAGACTTCAAAGCCATACATTAGAAGTGGCCTGAGAATAGTTTTAAAAATAAGAATAGCTGTTTCTGGTTTTAAATTGGATTTTCAATTTAGGATAGGATATAGCATTTCTAACCTTGTGTAGATTTAAATTAGTTTGATGTTGATATGGTAGTTTTAGGTAAGGCGGCGATGAAGGTGAATTCACAAGTATCTTACAGTTTCACTGGCAAGATTCCATTTTAGATTTTTATCTTTGAGGATTAGTTCTGGTGGGCGTCTGAGATTAAAAACTTTGGAAGTATATTTTTCAATAGGTTTGTTTAGAATAATATATATTTATTTTATCATCTACATATTAGAAAAAGAATAAATTAAAATAGATTTCGTAAGATATAATAATTAGTCCATATTAAATAGTTAAAGGAAAAAAAGATTCTTTATGGATACATTTCAAACATGGATATTTCAAAATTATTCAGACAAATGTATTGAGGATATGCAAAATCACTTATACGAAATACTATCTAACGTCATTAATACCGAAAAATAAAAATCACAGCTAAATAACTAAATAATGAAAAGAAATATCCGAATCACATCTTCATAAATTTAAATTATTAGACATAAAAAAAGTTGAGAGAAAAAGATGCTTCAATTCTTTCTAAAAAAATGAAAAGCATACAAAACCTGTTTTTACCTCACCCTGTTGACGTATATACAGCTGTACAGAAAATGCACTTACAATAGTGGTTGCGTGTGCGCTATTATTTTCTACCGAAATTTTTCTGAGTACTTAAAATATATTAAAAAATATGTTGGTTCATTATATTTCAAAAACAATGTACTACAATATTAAATAAAAATAAAAAAGAAGCCATAATAAATCATTGTACAACTAAAAGCGGTTACAATCGACAACTTTATTCTCCAATCCACTAAGTTTCAGGTTGAACTCAGACACGGTCCTTAAGTATTCTTAAAAATTGGAAAATTAATATTCTTAACAGTGTGTTTTCTGTCAAATAATGATAAACAGAAAGAAGTGAGCACGGAACTTACATCAAATTGTAAGGATATATACTGACCAAAGTTTGAAATCTGCATTGGGAATACTATTTTTTTTCTTTCATATTACAAAGAAAAGAACAATAAAGGATACTTGCATTAATAATACAAGGAGGAATGGAGGAGGCGGAGTTAACATTCATGATTTGCAGTTTATTATAATAGATTTGCAGTTTATGTCCAGAAATGCATTCTTGTAAAGTTTCCTAAAAAGGCTAGGGTATAAAGATATTACAATTAAGTAATACCATTTATCTTAAAGAAAAATATAGTGACTTCCCAGAATACAAACGCATCTTGATTTATAATACAAGAAAAAAAAAAACATAATTCTCGCTTTGGTTTAATTTCCTTAATATTACACAACCCTTTATATCCCCTCTTTAAAAAAAATAAATATACATCCAACAATGGGTGATAAATATTGTAAAAAAAAATGTATTATTAAAGGGCACAGAGAAGCAGGAGGTGGACCACAATAAGCTCCGCGTAGTTGCGGACACCCTTTGTTGTGTGACAAGGGTCAGGGGTTGAACCCTCATCGCGCCACGGTCGAGGTGCCAGCTAAATATGAAGCGTCATAATGGACATCTCATGAATACAGCCGGGCCCAGGAATTGGATATTAAGAGTGTCCGAGCTGCTTGATCCAACCAAGAAGTCGCCTGATAAACCCCAAATTTGCCAAATCAATTTAACTTTTTGACTAAATAAATTGTTCTTTATACTATCATCTACCAACTTCTGAATAATGATAAAATGACAGTATCAGGATTAGCCACTGTAGATCACTTCAATAATGTTCAAGGACAATGTTCCCTAAACTTATGATTTATATCAATTTAATGATTTTCCTGACACTAGGTACCCTCATTAAAAAAAAAAAAAAAATCACCGTCTCTTTCTGAACGGACAGTTCTCCCCAAAAGACACACCTTCCTGTGGTTAGTTTTTAATATCCAGTCTGGAAGTAAAGTAACTTCAGATCATTTGACAAGAAACCTAACCACCCCTTTTTAAAGACAGGAATAGTTAAATTTTTGTCACCGATTTGTAAATTTAAATTACAGTATGAAAAATGACACTTAAATAACGTTAAAAAATTGTAGAAATGATAATTTAATGATTTGATATAAATACATGCATTTAAATATCACTACTTTGCTTGATTAGTGACACAACTAAAAAAAACTGACAAATCACTCTAAGCAAATTGTTGTACAAAATAAAAAATAATGAGAATCATGACACTAGCACGATTGAAAAGGAACAGAGTTAAACACTTACTAAATAATGATGATGGTTTTTTTTTATTAATTTATTTATTTTTATTTATAACTGTATTAAATTATATACAACTAGTAAATTAGCTATTGGACATAAGTGCTTGGGACCATCTTCTTTTCAGACGTCTAGAGTGATTATCGGTTATTGAAGAAGAAGCCAGGCTAGAAAAAATTGAGGTGGTTGGGAAGTTTATTATGGAAGGATTGGTATCTGGTTCTGACCAAATCGACAACTTGATTACTGGACGATTGGATGACTTGATTGGTGACAAAGTAAGGAGCGATTTTACGAAGGATTGGATACAAGAGAAATTCTAAGGTTTAGTGGAGCCTCAAAGCTCAACTCCGTATGTCCAGATAGGCTTGAATATAGTCGATCTTTTGTAATGGATTGGAAGTTCAGACAGTTTGTCTCGTGAATGTTATAATAGTCGGAATCGACGAGTAGTTTTTGCCTTGTCAGTCGTTTGTCCAGATGTAGTCCTAATTAACATGATGCATTTGAAAAAAAAATATTATGTTGCAAGTTGGATATCGAAATGATAACAGTGACAATTGCATAGTATGCAGTTCCACCAATACAACAATAATTAAGTAAAAATAAAAAAGTTGAGATCGACAGGGTTAAAGAGATATTACATTTCGAGACTGATTTAAAGCATTTGATAAAGTAATTTAATTTGCTTATTTTTGTACTGTTAATTAAAAAAATAGCATCTAAGGCCGGAAGGTTCTATGTTTCTGTTATTATGATCTTACACTTTTGTTATCCGGTTTTATGATTTTTACATCATGATTTTGATTTAATTTGTTAAGGTCTCAAAAAAATTGACGTAAAGCAGAGAAGTTGTTACTACAAATACTGAGAAAGAGAGAGGATTAAATCTAAAACATAACAGCAATTTTGAATTGTCCAACTGACCAATGGTTTGGGGAATGTTTCCCGGAAATTCGTCAAAACATTTTTGGAAAACTTCTCTTTGTAAGTAACGTTGATAAGGATTTTGGGGATAATAATATCTGTGATCAATTTGTTACCAAAATTTTCTCAGTTTTAAGTAGGTTATCAAATTTCAATTGTCCCAATTTTCTTTGTTTTTTTAATTATTTAGAAATTCATAAAAAAATTTCCTCCGGGCCGGATTTGAACCAGCGACCTATGGATATCGGTTATTAGTTACACTTTCATCAACTACAGTCCACCGCTCTACCAACTGAGCTACCAGAGGGGGTATACCGTAATTATGTATTTAAAGTTATCGAAATTATTTTGGTTCTAAGTTCTAAATGAGTTTTAAAGACCAATACTTTTTACGGTAATTAGGTTTAAAAGATAGTTTGGCAACCGCTTTAGGATTGTTAAAAAATTGTAGAGAAACTTTTATGATTTATTACAATGATATTTTACCTTGGACTCCAGATCTTGTTATTTTCTGTAATCTCATAATTAACATTCACATTATATAATAAATAAGTCTAATTTATTAGGTAAATTAGTAAAAGAAATTCCTCCGGGCCGGATTTGAACCAGCGACCTATGGATATCGGTTAGTTACACTTTCATCAACTACAGTCCACCGCTCTACCAACTGAGCTACCAGAGGGGGTATACCGTAATTATGTATTTAAAGTTATCGAAATTATTTTGGTTCTAAGTTCTAAATGAGTTTTAAAGACCAATACTTTTTACGGTAATTAGGTTTAAAAGATAGTTTGGCAACCGCTTTAGGATTGTTAAAAAATTGTAGAGAAACTTTTATGATTTATTACAATGATATTTTACCTTGGACTCCAGATCTTGTTATTTTCTGTAATCTCATAATTAACATTCACATTATATAATAAATAAGTCTAATTTATTAGGTAAATTAGTAAAAGAAATTCCTCCGGGCCGGATTTGAACCAGCGACCTATGGATATCAGTCACTTTCACCAACTACAGTCCACCGCTCTACCAACTGAGCTACCAGAGGAGATGATATGTTATTGTAAGCTTTCAGATTATCCAGAGTGTTTCTAAAAATTAATTAGGCTAAAAACATTCTCGAGGTAGATAAATAATGATAATTGAATTCATGTACTTCAACTAATTATTTCAGTTACTATACGAACTTTTATAATTTCATTTATTTCCATTGTACGATGGTACTTCTCTGATTACAATCCCGTTAAAGTATCAACTGGAGATGCTATTGGGAGAAAAAGAGAGGATAGGATCTTTTCCACGGTCTTTTCAAAGATTTTATCAATACTAGTTTAATTTAAGCTTAGCTAAGAAATATTGATGGCAACCGGAAACTTGATCTACTTACTTTTGGTTACTTTTACAACTTTATTTGTCCTAGTAGGAATATAAACCATAAAAGTTTTAGTAGTTCTTGGATTGTTTATCATTAAGAATTCCTGCAAAATAACATTAAAATTTATCACTTTTTTTTTATAGTTCGTTCCCTTCCTGAATATTCTACTCAAATTATTTTCGGCGAAGGTAACATCATATTTAATTTTCAGTTAAAAAGTATTTAAAAAATGTGCAGTGTTCAACACGTTTCAAAACAGCTATTACATAATTCTTCAGGATTACTTTAGAGTATTCTTGATATATCGCTAACTGAAATTAACATCTGACAATTGTCATAACTACCATAGAAACAGGAAAAATTTGTTTTTTTAAATTTTATTTATTGCTTACAACGGTTATTTTTTTAAATAATAATAAACCATGGAAATAACTATAAAAAATTTGGTATTTAAGCCCTGTCAGATTATTTCAATGAGGATAAGACCACGTGATTGCACATTGATGATATAATTAATATTTGTACCCCCCTTGATAAACATATTCAGAACCATTTTAAAAAAATTAAAAAGTGTAAAATCGATTGTATGAAGTGGTACTTCCAGTGTAAAAGTTGTAATATCCCTCATACGCTAATTTATTTTTTATTTATTTAATTTATATAATTTTTTTTATTAAAATTTTAGTATTGGACTAATTATCTACTATTTTTTTTTATTAAATATTGTATTGAATCTCTAGAGTCCTCTAATATAAAAGTTAGGGGGCTTGAACAACGGATAATTCAAAGTAGAGAGAATAGATTGATTCGAGAAAGAGCTCCTTCTAAACTTGGCCATTAACGTCGATTAGACTTTCCTTCCAAGGTGGAAGGAGCTTCTTCATGTCTGCTCACAACTTTCACATTAGTTTCCAAATATGAAAAATCTATTTCCAACAAGTTAGCTAACAATGGCTTCAAGAATGGGAATTGGACTTGCACAAGAGTAGGAAGTTTACCAAAACGTTGTTAGTTAGCTTAGTAAAGACAATTTCTAAATAACTAAATATGTTTAGGGTAAACTTTTTTTTATGTAGTTTTGTTATTTGTGTGATGTAGTTAAAATTGCACATTAGGCTTCGACGCAGGATTTTTTTTTATGTGTTCATAATTAATAAAATATATCAATTTTTTTTTTATAAAGAAACCCACATCATTCGTTCATTCATAGGTGTCATTCCTGGATAATAAACAGAAGAACGAACTGAAAGATATTTCGGCTGTTCAAATTGCAAATTCTTATATGGGATGGGAAGCATCTAGGTTTCTTTTCTGTTGTTGCTTCCTTTTTTGTAATACTCTTTTTTACGGCTGCCCGTTTTATACCACCAGGAAATTTTCAAAAAGGAGTTGTAATTTGACGGATTGGCGGATAATTATTATTACTTGAATTCGAAATGTATAGTAATATAAATAAAAACAATCATTTAGTATTTTGTATCAATAAAATTAGATTTATCTAACTAAGTAATTTCATTGATGATAAAATTATCGTTTCAATTGCGTTTCGTTATTAAAATATAAACCTGTATCACTATTGAATATTATGTGAAATAAGGTACATGGTAATAATAAAGATACATTTAATTCAGACTAAGATTTGTAATTTATCATTTTTCGGAGTGCATAAGCATATTGCAAATTCTATCATTTTAAGTTATATTCCCTGATTTTGAGAGATATGTATCATTAACAATCACACACTTAAAACCTGGTTTCAGGAAAGCATTATGTAATAATTATAACCCTTATTCATAAACTTTATAAAGTAAATGAGAGATTTGAATTTTTTATTTTATTTTAGTCTTTCATTTAAAAAATTACATCTGCTATGGTCCGACGAGATGACATCTTTCGGTCTGTGCTAAATAACACATAAAGATGATAGACATAAGTGATATGTCATTATTACAATTTTGACTATTAGGGCATTATGGAGGCTATACAATTTTAAAACTAGATAAGTACAATATGAATTGATCTCAAGTGATACAACTAATAATTTAGTCAACACCTACTAAAATTTAAACAAAGTAAAAAATAAATAATAATTATTAAAAGAATTACATTAAAAATAATAATAATAAAAATAACTCAAAGGACTAATTAAGAAAATAATTTTCTTTCTAAATACAAAATATTTGATAAGAAACTTTTTATATTACATAGCATTTTTTAAACTATTGAAAATTTTTATTACCTTATGAAGGTCTTGAAATTATAAAACACATTTGTTTCAAAGAGATTCAGTCTGTTTGTGTTCCTCTGATTAATTTTATTTTAGGGTGTTCTGTATACATCACAAAAGCTTATTGTAAACATAATGAATATGATATATCAGATGAATTGTTTATATTATGTTTAACAAACGCAATATTGTTGATAGACGGAGATGGGCCCGGCGAGGTGACCAGCGATGGACGACGGCACTACACTCGCGAACAGCCCGGAGTATTCCGTCGGTCCTAGTTACACCATTAGCCCATGGTAAGTCAATTTATTTAATTATTGTAAAAATATATATTTTTACGATTTTAACAATTTATTACTATTTAATTTACTTACTGTCAATTTTATCTCTATTATTACAATTTATAATCTGAGAATTCAGCCTTTAAAAAAAGAATTGAGCCTTTTATTTTGAAGAAAATGTGTCAAAAAAAGTCAATAACGATGTATATCAAATATTTGTTTCTAGTTTTTGAGATAGAGGAGACTTTAAAATATATTTTATTTTACAAAAGGAAACTAAGTAAGATAATAGATTAAAAAAACAAAAGTAAACTAAGATATGGCCAAACAGAGTTTATTTGAAAAAAGTAAATAAGCTCATTTTCGTATAACTTTTCAAAATTTTAAAATAATTTTTACCCATACATTATTCTCTTTCTTTGTTACATTATTTTAGTTGTTTGTATCTTTTTTAGCACTGAAAACGCCCTGAAAAGTGCAGCAAAATGTAGGCTCATAATAAACAGTTCTGCTACTCTTTGTATTATTTTTACATCTTCCTTTTATATACTACACACGGCCAATAAACGATCTTTCAATATTTTATTTTAAGATTATAGTTTGATGGAAAAGAAAAAAATATATTTTACCAACTACTTACCGTGTAAGTAAAACAGCGTTATTTAATAGCATTTTTGTTTTTGAGATTTCTTCTTAATCTTGAATCATTAACATGTAGAATTCGTAAACTTTCTTATATTGTCTGATGAACTTTCTTGGTAATTAGTCAAATGTGATTGATCAGAAATAAAATATTTAAACCCTACCAAGAAATGATATTTTATGTTTCAAGATATGTGAAATTTAAAAATCAAATAAAAGACGCTTTTCTGACTCCAGACGAAGATACAGGGTCTTCGCCATTTCGCCTACCGCTGTACCTGGATGGGGGAAGCGACGAAGACATGACCACGACGGCGAAGAAGTCATATAAGCAATATCTTGATATATGAGATGTTCTGTCAATATTTTATATTTAACACAATAATATTTTCGATTACTCACTAATCCATATAGCCCTTTATTTGGTCTTAAAATATAAGTGCTCATTAATAAGCAGGAAGTCTCACTATTCAACCCTTCCCCCTTTTCCACACTAATTTAAATAGTATTTTCAACATACATTCGGGATACCTGAAGTAAGACATGGACAGGTCCCGATTTAAACAAAATTTTTAAATTTAAAATATAATATTATACAATATGAATTGGTAAAATATTAATGTGAGTACATTTTACTCACCTGCTGTAAATAATAATTTTTATTCCTATTTAGATATTTTGCTATATTATAATTTCATTTCTTATAATTTCAACCTATTACAATTTACTATTTAATTTATTTATTACTAATATAATAAGATTTCCTACTTTTATAAAATATCGATATTCTTAATCCTTCTGCCAATTTAGAATGTTCACAACTTGCTCTTATCATGTCCTAATGTTATTATTTTACCACACTGAATTTTTACTTTGTAGCCCTGAAGGCCTGTAATTAGGATCGAAACATCGGCATTCAATAAATAATTTATACTATTTTTATTTTGTAGCAATAAAAATTAATGCACTACCTGAACCATCTTACTCTTAGTATTTTTTTTCTATTTATTATTGCACATTTACAACGGTATTTACATAAAAACACATTAAATAAATTTGATGTAATACCATATAAAAGTGGGGTGATATACGCATATAGAAAAACTGCCCATTGGTAGCACTCTAAACTCTTAGTATTTTAAATTTATTTAGTATCGCCTCTATTATAGAGAGTCATTGGTGGTTAAGACATAATAATTATTCTTATTTTTTTTTTTTAATAATTATGATAATAACGGGAACCTTCACAACTTGTGAAGGGTTAGTGGTTCGAAACTTTGTAAGGAAGTAATATATTTAGAACAACGGTTATACAAATTCAAACTAAACCTGCCAGATTCTTCCCTAATTAAGGGTACCTACTTAATGAGACCGGATGAAATCCAGAAGTGCTCAAAATCCACATGACTCAGGGCTACAGTAACAGAATAAATAATTATCAGTCACAGCCGGATTCGAACAAGGGATAATTATTTTTTTTCTTTTTGTAAACTGACAAGTTTATGGACTATTAGTTTCTGATAAGATCGTGTATGGATGGGGGCATTTGAATTGGTCCTAAGGGTTATATAATGGGAATATTATCATGAATTTTTTTTTATGATTTTGTTTTTCTCACATTATTACACGCGAAGGGGTGTATAGCCCCCGGAATAGATTACCATAGTTCAATACTCAATATCTAATCATAGGATAAAATAATTTCTTCTCTTCTGGCTTCCCGTTACTAGTTAGCTCACGGCAGCGAAGCATTACATCAACAACCTTAGAGTTTATAAGACTCCAATCTTCTCCCCCATTCCGATTGGGGTTTTAATTTAAATCCCCCTCATCCAATCATCCAGCCAATTCGTGCTTTCTGTATTGGGAGGCGCTGATTTTTCTGGGGATTGTTGACTGCTCTATCTACTATCTCCTTTTTCCAATATTCCTGAATGCACGAGTATCCAAGTAAAAAAAAAATATTTATCCTGGTAGCATTTAATAAATCTTAGAAGTTAATTATTTTAAGAAATAACAATATTCATTGAAAAATATGCTTAAATAATTCGTATTTCTAGGAGATAAAGACCTTAAAATGTATGCAGTCTGGAGCCTCTAAACATCTTTGGATTCAAGCGATATCCTTGAATTCTTTTTGCACATATGCCATTTTGTTGGTAGAGTTCAGAAATTATTAACGAGAACAGATAAGCTATATGACGGGAAACTATATCAACAATTAAAACAAGATTTTGATTTATGGGCATGCAGAAAACGCTACTTTGACATAGCCATGTTCCCTGTACCATAATTAATAAATGCATTGAGTTTATAGATACACAGCATACCATAGCTGGTAAAACAACTGTTTTTACTAAAAATATGTAAATTATATATTAAAAAATGTATAACATATAAAAAAACAAAAATATATAAGGTAAAGCATATGTTTATTTTTTCATTTTTTTTTAATCTATTTTGTCAGTTTTTTAATTATAATTCTTTTCATTATATTTTTTTAAACTCTTTAACTACATGTTTTTCTTTACTGAAACATTTTTTTTTTCGTTTAACAAATATGAGATAAAATTAACAAGATCAATTTTAAAAATATAGTAACAACATATGTAAAAAGAAATCTAATATAATTTCGCAAAGTAAAATTTAATCAGAATTTAAAAAACAACTCAACAAATATTTATATACAAGGATATAAATAAACGTAAATAAGAGAACAAATACTTTTGATTTGAAAATTAGGCGAAAGTACAGTTTGAACTTTACATGAAAGATTATTCTTGCTGTAGTAAAAGAAGGATTAATATTTAAGGAAGAATCAAAATAAAAAATAACTTATAGGTCTGTAAATATACTATTGTACTTTCTTCTGATTAAAATTAATTTATTTTAGCGTTCAAAAATTTTAATAAAACACTTTAATATTTTTTTAATCCATACGTGCGAATTTGTAGGTTAAAGTTAGAAAAATAAATTAAGGGATGTGGGATAGTAGAAGATATATTGGTATGAAGATACCACGCCACCACAAGGTAACCCACTGCCAGCGGTCCCACTGTCATGCAAATCAGCAACAGGATCAATTAAACCTCAACAGGGACCCCTCTACGTCTCATAAGCCCTGGAGCTATAGCCTTATAACAAGTCAAAGTAAATGAAGAGAGTATTTACCAGATGTGGTTATATACCGAACAACAATAACTATAAGTTGTTAGCATCGCATGATAAATAATTAATGACACAGAAATATCAATATTTTCAAATTATGTGGCATACATTTTATTATTGAAAATTGAATATTTATTACACCATTTGGAAATTACATTTACATCGATTCAATACTTTTATAATATATTTTTCTTTTATTATAATAATGAAGTGGTGAATGTACACATTATTGTTCGGATATTTGGAGAAACATCGCCAAGTATAATTTTCTTTTTACTTGCCTCCACGAATGCTGTATTTATTGCCGGGAGGTTTATTTCCTCCAAGAGGCTTTCCAATCAAGGGAAAATCTCCCGAGTGCCGGGGGAAAAGAAAATAGGTTCCTCTTTTAGCGGGAATCTGATTTCATGGATCAGCAGGTGCCTTCAAAGTTCAACTTAAGAAACAGTCCCCAGGTGGAAATGAGATCGCACGATCGAGGAATATACAAAATTCAAACGGTACAATTTTATTGCTGAAACAGCGTTTTATTATTGATGGAATCATCTCAACAATAGTTTTGCAATAGATTTAAATAAATTTTAAAACTGTTCAACATATTATTTTACTAACTCACTTCTAAAGAGGGGGCAATAGGTGTTAGAGTTGTAAGTAAACATTGATATGATATATAATATATTCATGCCGTTTTTTCAATTTCAGGCGCTTATTAAATATTGCTCAATTTAACTATCTTAGAGTTTCCACTTCCCGTTTTAAGCTAATATTTCAAAAATGATATAGGACCGTTGTCGCTTCCCGGGGGTCTTAGCGGGATGGGTTCGGCAGGGAAGGATTACCTATTCTTTTTGGGTTATGATGATAAAAATTTATTAAAAGAAAAGATAATGATAAATATGATGTAAGTACATTACAACACATAGATGAATTGAATAATTGCTGAATAGGTAAACACTATGATGAAAAAAAAATTGAAGTTAATTAATAATAAAATAAATCACACTTATATACCTTTTTAATTTCATAAAATAAGCACAATCATTTTGTCATAACTTAGATCAACATATGAGTATTTATTACTTTTTTTATTGTAAATATAATTTAACTTTTTTTGGTTTTACTTCATAAAGTAAATTAATATAAAACTTTGATTATTATCTTAGGTTTCCTTGTTATTATTTATTTGTATTAAAAAATATTGTACAATTCCTTATCCTCGTATGGTTTTTCTTTTTAAATCTTTGCTAAGGCGTGATGTTATTTATTTTTTGTTTCATTATTTATATACCTTTCAGTTTGATTATAAACCTGTTTATTTGTGATAATGATGATTTTAGTCCAACTATATTTGTCATTAAGGCTCTTCTATAAGATACATAAATAAAAACCACGCAATATAAATATCCGTGCATAAGAGAGATTAATTACCTAAATGGAGTGTAAAGTAAGTGTGGCAGTTAAACCACTATGTAGTCAAGTCAACCTTCCATTTTTATTGTAACAGCGGTAACCATTAATCATCCCTTCCACCTGTTCAACGCCTTTATTGCTACTCAGTTAATTTATAATGTCTGTCAAGACTTCGAAGGTTGGCATGTTGTACTTTTAAAAGGAAAAAAAAAATATGATTAAAACTAAAAACAGAAAATGGAGGGGGTATCTATCAATAAACCTCCGTTTGTAGCTCTATTCTACACAATTTTGGTAAGTTAAAAGAAAGTTTACCAAATTCAGTTCTTCAGATAACTAATTATAATTTCTTTTTTTTAGGTAAATATATTATAATAATTACACTACATTATCAATAAGAAATCATTCTGTATTATTTAGAATCATCTATTTATTGCTCAAAGTTGAGAAAATAACAACTAACATTTCAGGAACAGAAAAATAAAGGTAGACATAAATACCTATAACCTACTTTATTATTGATTAAATAAATTATATACCCTGTTAGACAGTAATATATATA
>NW_027106004.1:347731-352645 GCF_000696795.3 Halyomorpha halys
ATACACACAGTACAATATATTGTAAGGTAACATTTAGTAATACTATATCTCGATATCTGTTGCACTCAAGATAATGTCATACTGTATCACAAAATTGCTGTTACTGATTAAGCTCTCGACTATTAAGTATAGAAGAATGTTATAGTAAGATATCTTGGCTCCTTCAACATATTTTTGGATGTTGGAGTCAAAGTCCGTAGCTACTAAATTTTTGCATTATGAAAAAAAAGTATTTTATTTTACTATTAATCCTTCCTTACTAAAAAGTGTCAAAAAAAACCTACCTCCTTATGGGTGCAGACCCTTCAATTAGAGTGTAAGTAATCCCATCACGTGGTCGGTAAAATTTACGCCGTAACACAGATGAAAACATTATGCTAATCACTATAAATTTTCTGAAAGATTGAAAATCAAAATCATTTGGAAGTAAAAAATCATCGTATTGGTCGAGACATGCTCGGTACGGTTTTGCCAGCACCCCACGTTCTTTGCATGCGCCTACCAGTCATGTGGAACAAGCCGACTAGGAATCTAGCGAAGGAATCTTTCATCGATAGAACATATAGCCAGGATCCATTTTAAATTTTAAATATGCTTATTTCAATATACAACTTCGGTTAGTCACTTGAACACCACTGTTGTATACAAAAAAATTTAATTTTTAATTGCAAAATTTGACGATTCATTAAACGTAAAGAATTATGCCTGAAACTTTGCTAGAATGTATAGTATGTGTTCAAAATTAACTCGTTCAAAGTTTCTGAATAAGTCCAGTCAGCTAGTAGTTGCATACTGGAAAAATCCAAGTAATAGGTTTTTTTTGATTTTAGGAGGCTGAAATCGAATTTAAAGTTTAAACAAATTTTTCTGCCCCGTTTTATTTGAGACACATACCGTGCATCCTATCGAAATTTCAGTTGTACGTCTTTTCGTTGACTGAACTGCCAAATTTTGCAATTACCAATTTTGATTTCAGGTATGAAGCGATGTAACTGACCAGAGCTATGTGTTAAGACGGGGATCACCTGCAATTTAAAACTGTTCCTAGCTGTAAATCCTGTCATAGAATGAATCCGTCCGTAGTTATTGGGTAGACATGAAACTGAGGAAATTGGTCAGAGACTGTTATGCGGTATGGTATAACTGCCACGCCAGACGGTCGAATTCCACTTAAAACTAAGAAATCAACTAATTTAGCTATAAAATAATTTCGAAAGGTATTATTAACATGCCAACTTTAAATTTTATTATTTATTTAATATCAGATCGGCCTGGTGGGCATAACATGGTTAATGTAAGAGGTACATTTTTCTCTTCTTTTTTTTTAACAATTGACTAGGGGGGGATATAGTCTCATACAAAAGATACCCCTAACTAAAGACAAAATTATTAGTAAAAAAAATTAAGATAAAATAAATAGATTTAAATAATAATTCTTCATAAAAGATAAAAGTAAAGTTAATAACAAAAACAATGACATTTATAGATTTAACAAAATAAATAATTTACTTCTAATAAAAAAAAAAAAAGAAAAGAAAGTGAATTTAAGAAAAAGATAAAGATAAAAAAATTAAGATAAACTAAAATTTTAGAGAGACAATAACAGAACTGATAAATATCGAACATATAACATGATGTCCTACTACAAACTGGACTTCAGTCTTCGGGTTGTGGTTGCCAAATTTAAAGAAAAATATTTCATTATGTTCGTATCTTAAAAAATATTAATTACAATTATATATGTAGTAGTAACCTCGGACCTGTTTTAATAAAACTAAAAATTATTTTTATAAAGAAATAATTCTAAGATTTTTTAGTTCTGAATCCCGATTGAAATGACTTATAGTTTGTTAACTTATAAAATGAAAAAAAAAACTTTTAAAACAAAATTATTCCCGAATCGTAAATTGCAGACTGAATGATTAACATATATTTACTCAGACCAAGCCCTCCCTGCCAATTCTCTGAAGTTCACTAAACTTCTCGACTGTAAATAATCTCTATACCAGCCTGGGGATTTTACACCTAAAGCTTACTCATGAGCTGCATGCTCCAATAACTACCAATGTTAAAAGGAAATTTGAATGTTATTTTTAAAAAATTTAAAACGTTTTTTTTTCAATTACGATTTGTTAGGCTGATTATTTGTAAATTTAAACTGCTGCAGACTTGTTGGGTCAGTAATATATTTTAAACTAAAATATCTGAATAGGAATCGAATAGGGAAGAAAAGATAAGCTTAATAACAATATGTATGGCTATTTAAAATACAATAGTTAAATGAAAATAATTGATACATTAAAAATTATTAATATCTAAACAAATATATAAGACTTTTATTACCATTACGTTTAACGGCTTCTCAAACGCTAAATCAGAAATTATTAAAACAGTTATGATCACTTCAAGAACCAAGAGAATAGAGGGGTTACGTTAAATTACGTTTACGTTAAATTAAATCATATTTTGATTTAATTCTAATTCATGAAATTTAACATTTTTTTTAACGCCTCTGTATATTAAAGTTTTCTTGTGTCCTTATATAATTTTTTTTTGGCTATATTTAAAAAAGGGATAATGCATCTGAAAAACTAATAGTTCTAGAATTCTTAATAATTACCTTAAAAACATGGAAAACGGCAACAAAATAATTTTTTCTAGCTAGATCCGTCAATATCCGGCACTGCTGCGGTCACAAGGCAGATAAAGTTGACGTTCAAACTCCCTCGGCTATGAACGGCCTCTATCTCTACGCCTGTCTGTGCTGGGCTACTGCTTTCCACTTGGAATCATGCAGCTCTTTCGTATCTATGTTGATTTTGTCTATCCATCTGGATTTTGGCCATTTAAAGAAGATAATCAATCCGATCAGTACTCATTTTAAAAATTATTCCTACTGTGAGTTACAGTTACAGACATCAGAAAAATATGATGTACCTCACCGGCTGTACCAGATCTTAAGTGACATTAATTTTCTGTCAAGTTATGGCCTGAGTGCGATATTCAACTGACAGACCATGCCAGCTGATGGAATGTATATACAAGGAGGTAATGGACTCAACAAAGTCAGTCCTGTTTTCGCATCACTTGTGTGTTATTCCTCTAACTTTTTATAATCACATATAAGAGGCAATAAATATGTGCCTTCATACAAAAAAAAAAAAAATCTTCATAAAAATATTTTATTGATTGTAAAGTTAAATGTTGAAATGTTTTTTGTTTAAAGAAAATTCAATGTCACTCAAGGTCTGGCACAGACAATAATTTACACCAATTCTTTCTGATATTCATCCTCCTATACCTATAAGTGAAAGTAAATAATTTTTAAAATGAGCACTGATCGGATGAACTATCCTCTCTTATTCGAAAGTAGTAATCTTCATTACCGCCGAAAAGAACAGAGAGGAACATATGACAGATCACAAAGTAATATAAATGGAGATATGACAGGAACCGGTGATTCATGAGTTGACTGGATAGAGCAAAAAGTTAACCATTTTCCAGAACCAACTTCCCACTCCATATATGCATGTGCTTGATGGAGGACTCGCTAAGTTAGGGTCGGTTAGACATGCTACAACATCGACAAGCTCACAACACATAAAGTTCCTTCATGACCCAGTTGCCAGTTAATTCGAGAGTTCTAGGAGGCCATTTCACAACTGCTCTCTGAATTTCTTTTTCGAGGGAAAAATACTTCATATTTTGAAAAATATAAAGTTTTAATCTAATACATTTTATAATACTTTTGAAATTATAATAATGGAATAATTGAAGTGATAAAATACATTTTTTTTTAGTTAAACGGCGAAATACATATGAATTAATGAGGCTCTATCAAAAAAGTAATTTCAATAGCTACTTCAATTTAAAATTTACTAATTTCTAGATTTATTTTATTATAAAGTCCTTCAATCACTGGAATCATTTAAATAATAATTTAATAGAATAAGAATACTGTATAATTTGTGACTCCATGTTACTTGGTAAATTGAAGTTGTATATAAAAATATTTTACATTTTAAAGAAATAATAAAATTTTCCACGCTTAAACAGTTAGTGTCAGAACTTTTTTTATCATTTTTGACATACGGGGGAGAGGGGGAGTATCTAGAGGTGACCAACCTATTCTGACTAGGGTGGGGGCTCAAGTTTTTTATTTTGTGGGACCACCAAGAAATGAAAAAAGTCCACCCCCAGGTCGGATTCGAACCGGTGTCACCAGTTTTCAGGTTGCTAAGACATGCGACTCAGACACCTAAGCCACGGATGGTTTCTAGTATTACGGTTGCACGTATTCAATTATACCATATGAACATTCAAATATTTAAATAAATAATAAACATTAAATTAAAAAAAAAAAGTCTGTCTGGCTACAACTCATGAAGAGTTATAGGTACAGTACTTCCTGAGGAAGTTTTTCAACTTAATCAACGGTTGTGCTAGGAGGTGATTTGGTCAAAATCACGCCCAACCGCCAGATTTTTACCCAATTAAGAATATCCACTTTATGAGGCTCGGTGGACCCCGTAGGGCTCTCGAACCCACAGTACTTACTCGCGGTTACAGTGAAGCAGAAAATAATAATCTGACAAAGCCGAATTCGAACTAGGATCCCTTGAGTTAGTACCACTGATATATCCGCTTTTAGAAATGAAATTAAGAAGATAAATATAAAATAAAATGGATAATAATATATGCTCATTTCAAATAAATAAGATAATTATTACAAAAATTAGTATACTACTAAAGTCATGAAAATAAAAATAAAAAATACAATCAAATACAAAATAAGTCATCTTGACACAATCATTTCTAGTTACAATATTTACATCTTTTAAATCTAATTTCTATTTATTTTTTCTATCTGCTTATTTAAGAAATACCAGGTCATTCAAAAAGTCCTGTCGTTTT
>NW_027106004.1:353670-355864 GCF_000696795.3 Halyomorpha halys
TAACTAGACAGTTGGATGGTGACTGCATTAAATTAATCCTCCTTAGCCTCCTATTCATAAAGTATAAACATTTGTGTTTACATGGATAAAAGTTGTATTGAACAGAAACAAATAGCAAACACTCTAGAATAAAAATAAACAACGAACAAACGAAAAACGACAGGACTTTTTGAATGCCCTGGTATGAATATGAACATATTGTGAAGTTTGACGATTCGATAATATAACACAGTATTTTATGATTCCTACAGGGGAAGTATAGATATATTTATATCACTTAGTCCTATTTTTTTCAGGATCAGAGGTGGCAGATTTTTTTTTTTTAAATTAAAATATATAAATAAAAGTTGAATACTTTTAAAATTAGAAATATTCAATTTACATTGAGACATGCGGAGACATTTATTAGTTTTCTCCTTAAAAAATATCAAAGATATATATTATACACAAATTTAAAAATAAAGAAATTCATTACTACTGATTATATTTATTATCATAAGTTAACAAGTAAACCAAATCGTTTTGACTTATTTTACCAGTAAAGCCATTTTTCAAAAGAGAGATAAGACGCTTTCAAAGTGAATTCTTTTAATATCAAAACAAGATTAATGAAGGTTTAATCCGATCTTAAAAAAATGCGGAATAAGTAATTTTTTTTCCATGTTTTAGCATCATAAATTGTAAGATTTATTGGTTCTTAAGCGTTAGATGCCCGACATTTCCTATTGGTATCAGTTATAACCAGCACAATAACCTTATACATCAATAGTGTTTAGTCGATTAGTTTAATTAGTGTATTAATAAGTCTTGTTCTTTTTTTGTTTTTGCTTAGTATTTTCAAGATTAATAAATATTTTTAGAATTATTATGACTTATTAAAATTATCACTGCTTTTAAATACATGAGAACTGCAACTGAAACTCCCTTTGAAGATGAAAAAACAAAAACAAAAAATGTCCAAAAGATCCTTTTCGGTCAAAATCAGGACCATTCAAAATCCTTACCAGTAGAGAAAGACCAATTTCGATGTATCATTAAATACTTTACGAAAATCCATCTCCATTGATAATCTCTTCTCTTTGGTATGAGTATAAACTCTAGTGCATATCCGGTCAGAGTTCAAACATAAGAACTTTTACAAATTTTGCTAACAACATTCCTTTATTAGAACTATCTTGGGATTGAAAATAATAAATATCTAACAATAATTAATATCTATCAAAGACAGAATTTATAAATATCAATTTCAAACATTTTATTTTACCTATCAACTATCTATGAATGTTACAGTGGTGAATATTTCATATCCTTGATTTAAAACTTTTTCACTAAGTAGAAATTTTGGGCGCGCCGCTTATGCATTTCATATAAGCCCTTATAAATATTTACCTACTTGTTTAAGGAATTAAAGTTTCAAAACGGAGGGTGAAGTAAACTTAACAAGGTTTTTAAGTAGGATTTTCATAATGTCGGTCATTTCATAGAAAACATGCACGAATAAAACGAAATCCATTGATTTGAATAATTATAGGAATGCCAATGCTGAATGATTAAATTATACATTGTAAATGTCGATATAATAAAGTTCACTTTGGTAAATTTAGTACTTTAATAATGACAGTATATCATTAAGCCTTGAAGAATAAGCTCGTTTACTAACCAAGAATTTCAAATGGAATTGAACATCAGTTTAATGCACTAAATACCTTTTAAACAAATAAGGATCAGTGAAATACATTAATAAACTCAATTTAACAATATAGTTGGGAAAGGAAATAATATATAAATTTTAAAAACTAACGTTTGGGAAGAAACTTTTCGAATTTATCACATTTTAAAAAAAGTTTCTCCTCCGGGCCGGATTTGAACCAGCGACCTATGGATATCAGCCACTTTCTCCAACTACAGTCCACCGCTCTACCAACTGAGCTACCAGAGGAGGTGATTATGATAAGAAAGCTTTTTCATTAACTATTTGTTTCACTAATACCTTTTGGGCCAACCTCTGATGGATATACTTATCTACTATAAATACTAGTACTAGTACACTTTAAATGTTTAAGAAAATAAAATACATACTAATAATAATAACCACTTTAGTAGTTAGAATTAGATTTGCATATACATACCAGGTCATTCAAAAAGTCCTGTCGTTTTTTTGGGGGAAATTATAAATAAATAAATATTTTCAAAT
>NW_027106004.1:357004-381078 GCF_000696795.3 Halyomorpha halys
AAACGAAAAACGACAGGACTTTTTGAATGCCCTGGTATTTGAATTGTCGATTAACATTCGTAATATTCGTTGGCTTCATTCCTACTAAGAACTAATGTTATATTCATGATTAAGGTGGAAAAGAATATTATACTATGTATAACTTTAGGAGTAAGCTGTAAGTTTTATGATTAAAATAAAACGGTCGCTATTTGCACCTCCCCAAATCGCTTGTGCCTTCTTGATTAAAATTAGGAATAGTAATGTTATTAATTGTTATATATCTAACATGTCGAGTGTTAATGATCCATCCCAAAAATAAATTTTGATTTGAAAAAATATATATTAAGAATATAAAGTTTAATAGTCTGCAGGCTGGCCACATGATGATAACGAATAAACAACGTGCCACATTGTGGAATGCATGTCCTGGTTTGGGCGCCTATATTATCGATTAAATAATAATTGAAATAACTTCCTCATATACATATATAGAAGAAATATACATATTATAATTAGAAATTTTTTATGAAGTTTAATATATTATCTTTCAGTGATTTTTTTTTTAAATCTATTAATTTCCATTATTGTGTTTTATTGCATTATATAAAGCCTGATATTGGTAATGCAGTTAAAAATACACACTCACATCTTATTTACAAAGATCTACAAATTAAATTATTACCAAATAATAATAAAAAATATGACACAAATTTAAATTTAAATTAAATTAACATCTTCAACATATATTCATATACACAATATTTTAATATACATTGAGCCTGGAATTAACCTTGTTACCTCACTTGTGAAGGTATAAGCATGACTCCAGAAGTTCCCGGCGATTCTCTCTCAACCGCTTCACGAGTGCTGATTAGCGCAGGCTGATACGGAAATTAAGTTAAGCATCACAACGTTTGTTAAGACAGACGTAACCAGAATTACCTTAGCAATGAAACTACGAACTGTATGAATGTATGAGCTATGAATTGAATGAATATTGAATATGATGTCAATGTTTTTACAATAATTGTATTAGAATATATTTCTTTTTTAATTTTAGCGCCTTGCCGTTGTACTAGATGGCTAAAATATTAACAGAACTAAATTAAAAACACATAAGTTGTTTGAATGAATGAGCATTAACTAGAACTAATAACTACTAATTTTATCAAAATCGACTTAAAAAAAAAAAGCTCTTGCTCTAAGTAACACCTACTTAAGATAGTAAATTTAATATTAATAATACTAATTTGAGGATTAAGTGAAAAGGACATGGATATATTTCATGGAGGTTTTGTAGTAAAGTTCTCCAATTTTCATTAGTGCGGTGGCGAAGTTGAAGTGCTTAAGCTCCATTATTTCTGATTAAGGGCCTAAGAGGGTGGCTGTTTGAACAAGTACATGCTTGAGCTAGGAGGTGCAAACTTCCGCAGGCTCGCTTCTCAATAGATCCACTTCTTAATGAAAGATTCCTTTCAACCAGTTTATTATTTATTAATTTTTTCCATAATTCTACATATTGTTCTAAATATTAAATTTTAGAACAACATATATTGATCAGGAATTGTACAAGACCGCATGGCAATATCGTAATTGCTTAAAAGTGGAACAAGTTCAGAAAGATAAATTATAAAAAAAAAAAAGTAATTTATTTCCTTCTTCAAGTAACGGAGTAAATCAGAATAAAAAATATAAGCAATAAGAAAGAAATCTCTAAATTTCCCAACATTCAAGAATAGTATAAAATGTGTTACTTAAAAACTCTGTTGAAAAGCAGATAGACTACCGACAAGAAGTTCAGTTGGCCGACTCTAAAAGGGAATTAACATCGCAACATTTTCCATCTGAGCGAGTAGAAAATGTGGACTTAACAGCTCTCCCACACTCCGCTAAAAAACTAACACTTGCTCATTTTGTTTCCTCCTTCTTTTCAATGATATCACAAGCGTTTAAAATATAATTTCAAAACCTTCAATTTCACGTGTTTTTTTTTTAAATTAATATTTTTCAGGATATGATAATATAATTTATTCAGTGAACTGTAAGTAGGTCACTGGAAATAGATGATTTGAAATAAATAATAAACGTAAGAATATCAAACAATGAAAGGAAATAATAGAGATAACTAAAGAACTCCTAACTCCTTCACTATTAAATAAGATCAATATAAATAAAATAAATATCAATTATTTTTATTATATATCAGCTTTCGATGAATTTTAATGATTGCTTAGTTATCAACTAATTTTTAAAAACAGAGGATACGCCGATGACAGACTTCTAAATAATGAAGGAGGCTAAGACAATCAATTAGAGAAGTCTTCTAGAGCCATATATCTCCTTCATATCCTTCCTCATTACTGCTAAGTCTATTGATCAAGAGCTTACAGTCTGTCCTAATGAAATCAAGTCATTGACAATACGAATCCATCAAAAAAAGGAACCTCTGATTTTCAGTACTCTATGAGTGAAATAGGTGAAGAAGTATGTCATATCCTTTCGGCAGCGTGTGGTGACAATATATACTACAGCAGAAGTACAAGGCTTCCAGTAAGTTGTATGTTCTACTACCAGTTATTCCCGTCAGGTCACGCATAGACGCAAAATAGGTACATTAGGTCCCCACTGGGGATAGAGATTCGGTGCCAAACTCCATGAGCACGGTCAGGACATTGACCCATTACGTCCAAGCTGCAATGTACTGGAGACAACCAAGCATGTTACTATTGTCTGCAAGGCCTACGAGAAACAGAAATTTACATTGAAAGGAAAAGACAAAAATCTTTTATTAACTTGAATTTTCAGGAGCAACTCGAACAACAAATTATTTGTTAATGGGTGGAAAACAACCGTCGACCAAGCTCAATTCAATCGAGTAAGAGAACTAGCTCCTGGAAGGTCATCGGATAATTAAGTGTTAACCACAATGTTGGTGTGATAAGCCGCCACCACAAATTTCATGCAATCGATAAGCAAGGTAGGGAGAAGAAGCAGAAACATAAAATAGGAAAGGCAAAGGTATCACTGGAAGGAGATATGTAAGCGTCGTATGTTTCTATCAAACCAAAGGTTCAGAAATTATATGACCTTTTTCTTGCACAGTGCAATTACAAAAAACATCTAATTGTCATATAAGTAAGCATTCTGATTATAATATAATTATATAATCCATGATTAACCGAAAAAATATAATCGATAAATTCCTGTTACAAACTGTAATAGATTGGTTAGAGTCCTAGAATCAAGACTTGGATAGAGCGAGCCGAACTGTCAGGCGGATCGAGCTGTGACGGTCACAGTGAGGACCGAAGGATGTCCAGGTAATTAAAAGAGCCAGGAGATAAGACCTCACGCAAAGGTCACAACGAAAGCGCTCTGCCCTTAGGAGTAAGGATCAATGCTGATGGGTGCCCTTTCGGTGATAGAAACCTACACTTCAAGGTGAAGAGGGTGATGGTTTGATCCTAATGATTCGATTCGTGAGGATGGTCAGGCCATTGGTTTGGTATTCTCGGTATCCCAAGGAATCTTTTACGGTTATATTAAATATAGAAAAGGTTCCGTTGGGACCCTCAAGGTTAATTAAACAGGTGCATGAAAAAATAAGCAAAGGTCTGGTCTAGAAAACCGAAAACAAGGCGGTGATAAATATTAATGGCTGACCATTGAATCAGGTTCTCCTACTTACACCTAGCAGTTGCAACGTAATACCGTTTAAAATCGGAGGTATTTTAACTCTAGGATTATTAGTTCATATGAAATCATTTTCCATTTATTTCCTTCATACATTTCAATAAATAATAAATGAAAGCGTAACTGTAAGTTTCGTGAACATTATTAGCATTATCTTACAAAACTCCAATTTTAACAGAAATAATTATATTTTTGGTTCCAAAATTATTATATTTTTCTCTTGAAAAACTATGAAAGCAATATAAAAATATGACGAATGACTAAATACCCATTTAACCAATACTGAAGTTTTAATGAATCAGTATTGAAACTACTAAGAAACACTGTATGTGGATAGTTATCCAATCAACTGAAAGGCCAATACAGGTTAATTGGAAATAAAAAATTAATTGTTCATTAACTATGTCGACATGACAACAGTATTAGACTAAGAGAAAAAAAGTACACTTCCATCCGCCAGACCAAACATTTTACTAGCGCATACTTTTTGGTCATTCTCCACGATCTTTTTCAATTTTCTGTAGTAAATACAATTTTTTTCTCTAAAATCTTTGGCTTTCAAAGATATAACAAGTCTATACTACTATTCTTATTTCCGGAAATTTGTGTTCATACTGAATATTTTTTTTTCAAATATCTCAGTAATTTAATTATCAAATCCTTTCATAGCTTTTATTTATCCGTTTTATAGTACGATTTAAAGAGTGAAATGGTTATAATTATCTCAAATTAAAGGCATTTTAGAGGAAAATTTTATAAAATTCCGTCATTTTAGTTCGGCCATGCTATTTAAATAAGGTTAAGATCTGGCTGATATTAAATACCATTTGATTTCCCATTGAACTGTCGATTTTAGTCAAAATCGTTATAGACGTTTTCGATAAAATCGAAAAAAATGTTAAAGATCGATTTTATAAATATGGCTGTTAATTTTACATGGTTTTTGAATCTTAGCAGGATTCCTTGAATATCTTTTAATTATAAATTATGTTTTATTTGTCATATTCAAATAAGTCTCTCTTGACACAAGAATGTAAGTAACCCGGTTAGATGATATTTTCGATTATTGGTCATATACCGATTTTTATGATATTTAGGCCATTGATCAATAAAAAAATTAATAGTACCGCCTATATCACTATGACAAGAATATTAAGGAGGTATTGAAAAATCGTCGAAGCTTGTTTATGGCCTAGTTTCAATTCCAATTTTGATTTGGTATTTCAAATAGGAATGAAATATTAAAAATTAAGTAACACCTACATTCGTTTGTAATATAGAGTAAAGTAATTTTAAAAACAGTAATTAAAAAAAATAAATAAATAAAAACAATGATAATAGCAAAAATATCCAGAGATAGGTTCTTCCTAATGATAAAGGTGGAGAACTCCATCCAGAGCTCCAAGGGAAAAGTCAATCATAATTGGGTTGAGCTTCCTTCGTAAACTCTCAGAGGGGTAGACTTACCTTAATGGACCAGGGATCTATAACCTCCTCAAGTAGTTCCGATTCTTTACTTTCATTTAAATCGATTAATAACATCAGCCTCTATAAAATCGATTGATTGAAGCCTACGCAATCCAATTTTCAAATAAAGAACCTATACTATAAAGGAGTAGTACCTGATAAGAAAAATGTTATCTAAAGTTAACAGCTATTGGCAATGATTAATATCCAGATATAATTAAACGCCTCCCAGTATCCACAAATTTAATAAAACAATAAGATATAATAATAATATATCTATTTATATTATTTGTTTTTTATTATTTCGAATTTAGCTTCCGTAGTAACGAGAGTAGGGAGCTTTATATTCATACAGTGAAAAAAAGATGGCCAGATAATTCAGCATTTACACTCGTGTTGTACTTTTTCAGGACTTCATCGAGGAACGAATTTGGTAATGTATCTGTTGGCCTATCTGTGAAACTTTTAAAATATCTGAATAGGAAGAAATTTTAACTAAAAATCACTCTTATTTTTATATTTGGAAAAAAATCTACATACTTAATTTCAGTTCATTGGATTCAAACTTAGCCTGACGTGACCAAATGTTGTGGAGTATGTATATGTGTGTGTATACGAAATGTCCATAACCCTCTTGCAGGGAATATCAATGAATATGTTACGAAATCCTCTCCCCCTACAATGACCTTTGCTACTAAGGAAAGTATTTCCAAAGAATTTGTGACGATAATGAAATCTGAGCACTTTCATGTATGAGAGGGTAACAGGAAAAATGAGTTGGGTATTGGTGGCACCTTCAACAATGAGTAGTCTCCAAATAAATCTTTCTAGAAGATTTAAGATTTAAGAGAAGAAGTGGACTTCTAAAATTAAGAAAAAGTTACAACTTCAATATCCTCCCATACTTTACGTTGGCTGTTTTAAATATTTTATTAAGCTCCAAAAATCATATTTGACTTTCACTATGCGGTAAATAATTTAAAGATAAAATAACTATTAAAGTACATTTCTTCGCAATTACGTTTAATCAAACATCGTATCAATGTTTCATTGGTTCTCCACACTAGAGACTTAAGAATTAATCATAATACTTCTTGAGAAAATCATCTGTTTCGGAAACCAAAAGTGTGAATGGGTGAGCCCCCTATAATGTAGGCACTGCTGGCGCCCCTTTCGGCCAGTGGTGGAATCTAGCATCATCTCTAGCGTCCACTGTGGGGAGAAGAAGAAATATATATGGACGAGAGAACCATCTTCTTTTGCTACCAGCAGTCCATTTACTTCACCTTTATTTAGTGAAAAAAAAAATGAGTGAGCAGAGATACTCTGAGGTGCCTCCCAGAGCAGAGGAGGAGAGAGGGAGTCGAAGAATGAAGAGAGAATAACCGAAACATGGAGTAAGTCCATACCTATCAATATAATTTACATCATCATCAGCCTCATTAAATCCATAGGCCAATTATTCAAAATTAATTAACACACCTAATCTATAATTATTCTATAACTACAATATTCAGTCCGCTACAATTCAACCAGCCCATCAAAAGTGAAGGTGCGTCTGGCCTTAAGTTGAAGGCGTACTTCATACAACCATATATCCATAATGTAAAGATTTATTAACTTATATCACTCAAACTTTAACAACCACAGTAATTTTTCAATTCTGTAAAGTTTTATAGATCCTTATTTACGTAAATAACTTTAAATTAAATTAAATCATAATATAACGATAACAGATGTAGAATTTAGGAACTAGCAAACAATCAATCCATATACTTAAAAATAGTCTGGTAAGTGCACAGTACCACCAGAATATCTCCGACTAAAACCATGATGGTAGCGCCGACAAGATCTGTTCGGTTTCGCACGACGGAGCGGCTATGCGGGTGACAATACAGCAGACGGATGAAGACAACCCCGAGCGGCGCATTCAGAACTAATCAGACGTGGCATAATACCATTCAAATCTCTCAACAATCCCGTCCTTTCCAGCCAGAATACTAAACGCCGATACCTATAGCATCTTCTTAGAGAATGTATTTATATCGACAGTAAACAAAAAATAATTTCATTCACAAAAATATTTCTTCAATTATAAAACTTTGGTTTTAACAAGAAATAATTCTAGTTTTGACCATTTCTATCAACAAGGGTATAAAATAGATATCTCCGACCACAATCAATCCACTGATGTTCCAGTGACATAATAGTAATCTACAACTCAATTAAAGAAATATGAATAAAAAATTGTATTTAGGTTGGAAAGTATAAAAATACTATAATGGAAGAATTCTGAGCAATTTAAGCTTGTTTTAAGTTTATCATCTTGTCTGCCATACAAAATCATTGTCACTCATTTAGAAAAGATTTGAGGTAGCGATTTTTTCATATACTGTAGGAGTGGGTACTTTCTTTACGTTAAACAACGTTTCGTGTTGCTGGGTGTGGCATACGGTGGTAGTAAAAACGGAGAGCTGGAAGGGAAAAAAAGAAAAGTTTACGCTCTGATTGGTAGTAAAACGTTTAGCTGAAAAATAACTGTAGGTTTTCAAGTATTTTTGTTTCTCCATTTGTTATTTTCCGTTATCCCTTGAACCAGGTTATTTTTTCTCGTAGTATAAAGGTAAGTGTAATGCTAAAGTTGCTCAAATTATATCTAGAATCAAGAAGCAAACATTAGTTTTAATTATTAATCACTTCCTCAGTCGTAATTTCAGAAAATTTAACAGCAGATAAATTTGCACCAGAAATAGGGGATACTTTGACCTGATAAATTTTTCCTCTTTTGTGTTCTCCTCCTAAGTAAACTCCCTTCCTCCCCCCCCCCCATGCTTGGTTTATTTTCTTACCATATATGGCAGAAAATTGATCCCTTATACCTCGTCGTACTAACCTGTACTGCTTATGAGGCACTGAGGGCCAAACAGTAGAGAAAGACAGGAGACGATGTTTTAGTATAAATTCATACTGAATAAAAATTCCTGTTTTTGTACATTTTTTCCAATTTAATTTAAGATAAAATGTATATTTCGTTTAAAACAAGAAACTTCGGTTCATTAGTTATTAGTGGTTGTGTATCACGATTTTCCTAAAAAAGTAAAAGTGACGTACTTGCATTTATTTATTGTTGGCTTTTGTTTCCCACTAAACATTAATGGGCTTTTTGCATGTAGTAGGAAGTAACTTGAAGATTTGAGTTGAATGATAGTGTAACAAGAAAGCTTTGTAAGCTAGTTAGAAAAAGTAATTGAGATATCTCTAGTGAATACAACATAAAGAACAGGGCCCAGGACGGGACTTGTGGTACGTCGAAATTGATTATATTGATGTTAATTAATTTGGTACTAACACTTTCTACCTTCCCCATAATTGCTATTCAGTCATTTATGTTACTGATAGCTTTGGTGTATTTTATTTCATCGCATTTTATGGGAAATTCGATTAACTTTAAATGGCTGTTGTCAACATCGACCTTGCTGTCATTAATAAGCAATCTTTACCACTAAGGATAAAGCCTTTTGCTAGCATTGAGTTCAAAATCAGTCTTCATAAAATATCATTCTAAAAATAATATACATTGATATTTAATCAATACAGAATGATCTTAAGAACGCATATAACGGAAATGAAAATGTCATACATTTTTCACAGAATATTATTATTATCAGATTGAACTGTAATAATAAATAGTTATAAAACTTAGTATCAACTAAGATACTTCTTTCTAGGAATCGCAATAAATCAATACTATAATAGACAAATTACTAATGTCCATTCTCTTTAATAAATTAATCTAAGAACAGAAACAGGTCCCTTGGCTGCCAGACGGTGAGCGCTGAATAAAAGAAGACCCCTGGGATGGTCTTTCCCTTCCCAGGCGAGATTGTCACTAAACTTTAACGGATAAACGAGAAAATTTTGAGGATTTTCGAGGAAGTAGTGATCAACAATTCAGTGAGCACTTTTTCATTACCCATAGGATTAATAATAGCTCATGTTTTTAATGATGATATATAACAAATTCACGAGGGACGTTTAATTAATATGGGTCACCAGAAGAGAATGAAAATAAAGTTTATATTATATAGTTATACTATATATTCTTGAGTCATTTTTTTCAAAATGCATTCAGATATATCATTTCAAAATTGGAATTTTTTAGGTACTATTTGTTGATTACTGAGCCTAAGAGTTACTAATTATTTGAGCCTTTGAGTGGTGTAAGTCAATCCAGGAGTTTTGAGATATTCAGAATTTTAAGAGTAGTTCTAAAATGTTTTTAGTAAGAAATAAAAACTGGTTTTTGGTCAGTCATCAAAATAATTTAGAGTGTTTAATGTTAATGCACTAATTAATTAAATGTTACTATTTGTTTAAGAATAAATTTTATGAAAACAGAATGACTTCTACCATTTCTTCTATCAACGCCTTATATTATTTTTTACCATAAAAAAACAAATATATGATTCAATCAATTTTCAAATGTTACAGTAATAAATCAAATTTAAATATAAAACTAGTGTTTAGATGTACTCTCTAAAATGGTATACTTTGTATAGAGTTGATCTAAGTAGGCAGATATAAATAAATAATAAAAAATAAATTATTATAAAAATAAATTATGTTAGTTAATATAACTAAAGTGGATCGTTTATTTTATACTGCCGTTTTATTTCTATTTCTCATTTAACCATATCTGTGCCCTTATTTATTTTAAAGTTTTATTTCTATAAATTCAACCTGTCTTTCATTTAAACGTTCTAGAAATATACCAAGACTTAAATGGGAGATTTGCTCCTATCTCGTATATTTAGGTTATGATCTTCATAAAAGCAAGTAGTTTTGTTAAGAATATTTGATTCTATTATTATTTACTGTTAAGTCATCTACTTTATATGTATTGGTGTTGGTATTGGTATTTGGTGGAGGAACAAGTACGGCAAGTGGGCCTAGTGGTCCTGGCTACCTGAGTCGCCGCCGAGTACTGTCCAAGGTGGAAATGTCAAGATTGATTTTTTGTGACCGCCGAAAATTAAATATTAACTGCCCCAGGTGGGATTCGAACCCACAACGTTCCGAACCGCGCTCGGGGACCTACGCCCCAACCTACACGGCCGTCGTATCCCTACTTTATATGTAAGTAATTCTATATTTAAACCACCCCTATCTTTATTACCGCATGATACATGTTTTATATATTTCAATGACCAACGACAACATTGGTCGGTCTAAATAATTAGAAATTAAGATAAAGTAGAAAAAAAACATGGTAAAATTAAGCTTTAATATAATTAATTTAGGATTGAGAGCTCTGTTTTATGTCAAGCCATAGAACAGAGGGGCTGTAAAAGAGGATTTGGCCGTGATAGAAGTTGCAGGCCTAAAGGACAATAAACTTAAGAACACCATGCTTCATGTTGTTAAAGACATAAAGGTATAATGTAGCCCATTAACAAAGAGGTGGTAAACTAAACAAAACAATAATAATAAATTGATTCATAAAAAAACTTACGTCTCTGACCCGGCCTGCTAACGCATAACCACAATTAAAAACAAAACAGTAAAATAATATTCAAAAATAACATGGGTTAGTATAAATAAATAATATATAAATAATAATGTATAATGTATAAATAATAGAATATGTGTTATATAATGCAGGTAATATAATATAATATTAATATTTAAATTATTTATTGAATTATTGTAGTAAGTGAATAAAACACACTAGCTAATAAGTGAAACTTATTTCTTTACTGTGTGATTATACTTTGGCCTAAGTTGTTGGTCTTCATCAACGCAAAGAAAAAAAGATACCAACTGAAAATAATGAGTTATAGAAGGAAAAAGAGATGCAGATATAAATTATACAAGAATGAAATTATATATACAAAAATTATTATGTTCTATAAAAATAGGAATAAATTACTCAATTATGAGCAATTTAAATAATACTAATAAGAAATTAATGAAGGAAAATATATGAAATATATAATGGTATATACTACCTTAGAGTTATATATTAAATATACTAAAAAAATTATTTGCTTAAACGTATATTTGAATTTATACTTGTCATCACAATTTATTGAGTCACTCAATGTTTATTAGCTACATTTAAAGTTTTCATAATTTATCTTATCATTATAAAAACATAATTATGTTTATATCAATACTTGTGTAAAAGTATTTTTTATATCTTATATTTATATTGGAGACATACAATTAGTCCAAATAATTGGCACACATTAAAAAAAAAGAAAAAAATCCACTTCTTTTTTACTCTCTGCACCCACCCGACTACTCTTCTAATTAAATCTACGGCCTACAACATTCAATCATTAATTTACCAATAAACTTTAATTTAAAAAATAAAACAAATAGCTTGTAATGATAAAAATTATGAAAAATTTCCTTTCTCTCACATTCCCAAATCCCTAATTCTGTTCAGAAAAAAAAAAAAAGTTCTGTCAATTTTAATATGAATATGTAACTAATTATAAAGAAATTCAATGTTAATTTCATTCGCAGTATTTACATTTTCAAAAATAAATTAATAAATAAATCCTAAGACATTCTGCATGAATGTTTTAATGAAATTGTTTTAAAAATATTTTTGTGATATTTAAAAAAAAATGTCTCTATTATTAATCTACCCTAAGCCAAAAAATAACTACGACTGGTTTGAATCTATAAATCATTCCTGGCTATTTATGAAGATCAGGAATTCGCTATACTTAAACTCCAATCTTTTCATCTTTACACCTCTCTGTTCGACTTCTTAGCAATGCGTTTCGTGGTGCTCAAAACAACCTTAAGACCCACCTGGTTATTTCTGAACAAAGAGCGGGCAGTCAGATAGTTATAAATTATTTTATTTCTAGCTCGAGGGCTTAAACTATATGCATCACGATTTCCCCTCAATATTTACCAGGCTAATGCAATATCAACGATAAGCCACGTCATATTCTTTTCTTTTATGCTGGTGAGACCAGCGAAACTTTCAGTAATGGTATCGTGACCAACTTCTTAATCTGGTTGCGGGAAGAAATTAGGGCCTCAATGGGCAGCCGGGCCGCAGACCGGTAACCAGTAACCAGCCAATCAGATCCCGGAGCGGTGGCAATCCAGAGAAGCTACGTGAGGAGCCTCGACCAGGGAAGGACTAATGGAGATAAATAGAGCTTTCCTGGCTGTTTGGTATTCAACGGGTAGGTCCACTCCGGCATCTTCATCAGCTGATGTTATTGGTTATTATAAGACTGTTATTACAGGGTTCCATAATCAGTACTATTCTTCTCTATTTGAAGCATCTATGCAACCGGCTATTTCTAATTCACTTATTTTTTCAAGACATTTAATGAAAAGAGCATTAAGCTAACATTATTTATCTTAAATAAGGATATAAAAAAACAAAATAAATTATAATAATCGTTTATTTGTATTTATCATACAAAATTTAAAAATAAAAAAATATAGATAAAAAGTATGTAAAATAATTTTTTAGGTTTTATAGTTCATGTACTCATTATTTTTTTATAATACTTTTAATCATTTCAAGTATCAAATACGATTTTTCATTTTTGCAGTCTGACTAGATAAGTGATTGTACCTTTCTTTTCGATTCCTTAAGGCATTTCCTTATTTATGCTTCAGAGTTGTTTGTTTGTTTGGTTGTTTAGTGGCGCCAAACTTCATTGGTCATCAACGCCATTTATATTTTATTTAATTTTGCTAATATTCGTTAAATTTTATTTATTTTTTTAATTTGATTTTAATATTGATTGATAATTATTTTATTTTATAATTTTTTTTATTCCGATCAAGTTATATTTTTGTCAGTAAATTTAGTGATTTAAAAAACTGAAACACCAATTCTATTGCCTTATCATCGTCTCCAAGGGTTTTTGAGATATCTTGGCTTAGTCCCAAGCTATTGAGGTGTGGTGTAAAATATGGGCATCGTTGGAAAACATGGCTTATTGTTAGATTGTTATTGCAATACTGGCAGTCCGGAGGCGTTTCTTTTGAAATAAGATAGGAGTGGGTGAGCCTCGTGTGACCTATTCTCAGCCTAGTTAGTACAACTTCCTCTCTATGGCATCTGCGACTGGAGGTACCCCAGGGCTTGACATCCTTCTTAATAATTTTTAACTTACTCATTGGGCTTTCGTTCCACAAAGATTGCCATTTATCTTTGACTTCCTTTACAAGAGGCCTGCTTATCTCTGACGGAGTTAAAATTGCTTTACCCCGTCCCGGAAGCGCGAGTGCTTCTCTTGCAGCGTGGTCGGCCAGTTCATTACCTGCGATTCCTACATGGCTTGGGACCCATAGAAATGTTACTGAAATACCCATGTTGTGTAGAGTTTTTAAGTGAAAATGGATGAGTTATAAACATTTTGGCTTTATTAATATCTTTGTAGAATAATATAGATGTTTGGATAAATATTTTAAATATTGACATGAGAAACGAACAGGAATAAAGACGTAATTCTGTCAAATGAATGTAGGATTCATGTCCTCCACGACAAGACATGACTCATTGTCTAACGATTTCTCTTTTTTTTTTTCTTTTTTTTCAAAAAAATGTCTAGAGTAGCACCACCAATTTTCTCCCTTTTATATCACCACATGTCGAAGGTAATTGCCCGTCAAAAAAGAAAGGTATTGCTTGTGTCACGCGTCCTTTAACACACATAAGAAGCTAATACAGTATTGGCTATATCTATTCCAAATTACTGGAAGCCTCCCTCCATTGGTGCCTTTTATTTTCATAACCCCCATTGAAATCTCCCACCTCTTCTTCTGAACTACTTCCCACCCGTCCTTATCAGCTTATAAAAGAAATATAATATTATCGATAAGCATTATTTGATCATTAGATCAGATTTTGATAACTTGAGGATTAGTTTTCGAACAGAGTAGTCGAAGAGCATTCTAGGAGACATGTTATACATACACATTGAGTTATGTATGTTTATTATTGACTTATAAATTTGGAATAAACTGAAGTGTTTAATCTATATTATTCTTAATACATGACATTGATTAAGTACACATCATTCTTCACTCTCACACGCTCTCAACATTGATTTTTGACATTTCTGCCCAATGTCAATATTGCTTAAGTGTTTGATTAAATCATAATGCTTTTAAAATAATAAAACTTTTAAATGTATAATTTAAGACGAAAAAATGCTGATAATGAAATTTCAATAACTAACACATCTAAAAGCACATTATTGTTAATTAAGTAAATAAATATTTCCAAAACTACCTGTTGCATACAACCAGCTGATAACAAGCAAACCTGAAAAACTTAATTACTTTAACAATCAAAATAAATTAGAATAATTGTCAAATAATTTTTCGTAACACATCATGACCTACGATTTTGAAAGAACATAAAAATATTTCCTTCATAATTACCCAATTATACAAAAAATATAATCACATTTAAACGAGCTTGGGGCACGCAACTTTGTAATAAAATTAATGCAAATAAATACTGCTCACAGCCGTGGCTCCTTAACAATTTAATTTTATTTAATGAGCGCCAAGAATGATTTATTATTCTGAATTTAATAGCAAACTAGTAAATTTTTATGAATAAACAAAATTAATTACTCGGTTAACTGTAAAATGAATAATAATTTTCCTTAACATGTTTTGCATTTTCAATTTTCGGGCTATTTATTTTATTCTTTTGGGTCGTTATTTTATATTTTTCTTATCCAATATTTTTTTTATCTACATTATATCAATAATATATTTTATATTTATATATAAATTATAACCAAGTTATGTTTTAATTACTGTAAGGTTACCGGTTTCTTGATTGTTTTTACTTTTCAATAATTTTAGCTTAAACAGTAAATACGCTTATTACCAAGGATTTCTGGTATGATGAACACATTAATATTACAACATTAGTTTACGTAAAATACTTGTTACTTTGGTGGTGACCGTACTCAACCGCTGGTCTAGTAACAGTACGACTTTTCGAAGTACTGTACCCCTGTTGTTGTGGTACAGATTTAATAGATGGACAAAAAGTTTATCAAGAAAAAAATATGTAGAATATATAAAAGTAAATAATATACATAAATATACATTTGACAAAAATCCGTCTGTGGAAAAGCCTCAGAATTTTATAGAAATTATTATGAATTAAAATAAAATTTTTAAAATTTTAGAGAACGTATATAAAATATTATAGAAATCATCCTTTGAGAAATGATTATCAATGTAAAAAAGATCAATCATTATCCTGTGGGAGATGAGGTATTCAATGCCTATAAATTAAATTTATTCATCATATCCTAACAAAATATGGTAGTAGATTACTATATTGAGTACTAAGGTTAACTGGGAATATTTTTAGTATGGTTGAATCAAAATTGTATTTAAAAATTCTATTAATGATGGGTTTAGAAACAAAACTTCATCTTTAATAGAAATATTTTTTTTATTTCTTTATTGAAATTTACAACTGCACATTTATATACATACATTCAGTAAATTTGATTTTAGTTTTTAAAGGAGTGATACAGGCATGTAGAGAAACTACCCATTATGACACTCTAATGTCGTTTTTACATTAGCAGGTCTCCTGGCCATTTTCTTTTCAGGCGCCTCGGAGGATTGTCAAAAATGGAAGAGGAAGCAAGATTAGAAACTAGTAGGTTTGGGTGGTTAGGGAGTTTATAAATGAAGGATTGGTTCAGGATAGATCGGTAACGTTAAGGTCTGTATTTATGACAAAGTAAGGAGCATTGAGGATTTTACGATGGATTTTGGATTATAAGGAATGGGTACGAGAGAAATTCCAAGGTTTAGTGGAGCCCTAAAGCTCAACTCAACCATATGTCCAGAACCAGTCTTCTTTAATAGATTGGAAGTTTATATCGTTTGTCTAAGTAATATAATATAGATTTATGTCTTTTTTTCTCTATTATAATGAACAGAGCATAAGCATACAAATAAAGTATATTTGTAGTTGTTCCCTTCCGAGTACAGGATTGGAACCCCAACAACAAGAACACATTACCCTAATTTCGTTGTTTATTTCCAAAGCGACCCTTATTGTAGATATGTAGTTAGGTAGATTGCGGCCTTTTCTCAATAGCTCATTCATTATTTCCTAAATCGCCAGGGTGGGTGGTCGGTAGGCAATTTAAAATAGTCACTGATCAAAGGTGATTGTTATTGATTCACCTTTAGTTTCCCGTTCCCCAGTTGGACCTTGTTCAACTTAACTCTACTTCTTGTCAATACTGACCTCCATTGTCAGATAATAAAATAATATTGTTAATGTATTTGTAAATGCGATATAAAACATATACACTCATGTAACACATAACTTTTTTATGCAAAATTTTATTTAAAAATTAAAAACAATAAAAGCATAAAAATGTTTATTCTGTTCTTATATGTGCGATAAAAGTATATATAAAGTATGAGTTTTGGGAGTTAGGTTACGCATAGTTACTATTCAAAGTATAAAAGGAAGTCGAGTGTTCCGTAACTTTGAATAACGTGTGTAAGCTAATATATAATTAAATAATTGTTTATAAGATAGTTGATAGTGTTAAGTTGATCTAAAAATAAAAAGTTTAAAAACTAATGAAATGGGGACAAAATAAAGTAATTTGAGTTGTAATTAATAACCTGTTTAGAACAGCCTGCAAAACTTTTTTTTTTTTTTAAAGAATTAGTTGTTAGATGTAAATTTATATTTATGATTGTCCTTGAGGATGGCCGAAACGTTGGATTGATTATGATGTAATAAAGAGTGTTGAGACTTAAACGGATACCAATTAATTTACTTAAAAAATAAATATCAGTCTTTTTTTTTGTTTTATTTATTTATTTAATGCCAAATCGACATTTGGTCATGGTTAATGTATCGACATGGTGGTCAGGTGGTACATGGTTAATGTAAGAGGTACATTTTTTTTTTGTCACAAAAATACCAGTCTCAAGAAATTAAAAAGATTATATATATACTAATATTTAAATTTAAGAAAAAACAAAACTAACATCCTGAATTTATTACATATTTTTTCTTTCTTATTATGATTCTTATTATCTGAATGTTCATGCATATTTCTTCTCGTCTCAAATATTTTATATTTCTAAACTTTCCATTTCCAGAGTGGTTAAGTGGAAAGTGCTATGCCTTGATGCCGACTAGATAAGTCAAGAAATACTACTTATCACCACTAACATGGTCTTTCAAAATTTGAATTTATTTAATAGTTATTATAATATAATAGAGTGGGTTGAATGATTTATTTTTTTAAACGCAAAACCACGAAAAGAAATTAATAATTAGTTTTTTTAATAATTCATAAAATGTTTTAGTAGATGTTAACGTAATGGATATTGACTGGTGGAAAGAGTAATAGGCAACATAAATACATTTGAAAGTAAATTCATTTATTAATAACCCAAAAATACACTCAAAAGTATAGTCTTTTTTCACCAATAAAAAGACTAATTTTTCATAAAAAACTTTTTTAATTAAAAATTGTCTACTTGTGTAATAATTTATACTTTATCAAAATACTGATTTACTTGCCCTTTATTTATTTTGATATTCCTCATTTATTTTAATATTTGAAAAAATTATTAACTCCAGAGAACATAATTGACTTTGAAAGAAGTATAAATCCTAAAAAACTCCCTCTTAAAATAAGTTGCTATTCCAAAATTTTTTAAAAACTTTTGATAGGCAAACTAGGTCACTATTTAGTGGTTCAATCAGTATGTGAGATCAAAATAGAAAAGTTTTGCAAATTGGTGTCACTGAAAAATTGCATAATATCAATATTGAGAGGACTGAATATATAAATTTCTATTTCTAGAAATCGATTGTGAAATTTTCAGAAAATATCTGTTTGACATACATCTGCAATAAATTTAGGCATATGTTTAGAAGTATTATGTGTTTGAGAAATGGGCTAGCTTTCACACTTTAGATGGTTGACAACAGCCGAGTGTCGAGAACGTACACAAGTGTAAAAAAAAAAAAAAAAAAAAAAAAAAAAAAAAAAAAACCTTCGAACATTGTATTTGTGTTATTTTAGTATTGAACATTGAGTAATTTGGGTTAGGTTCATTTTTTATTCGTCTAATACTGTATGATAAAGTTTTTAAAAAATACCTACATACTTTATGGGCTATAAAATGAAGGGTATATGTACCTATGAAGTTATAAAATCTTCAAGATTCCTGACTGACAACTTCCTACAAGTTATTGAGCAAGTATGGGAAAGAAATCCCTACTCTGCCTCTCCAGAAAACTTTATGCTTTTACGTATGATTAAACACATGAGAAATAATATATGGGGATTCGATTTGCAAAGAATCAAAAAAGACTATAAATCTCGATTCTAAAGGGAAGGGAAATCAAGAACATCAAAATACCCAAGATCAACTTCCATCAGGCTACATAGAAATGATTTATTCCTTCGACAAGTTCCAGTATCCTTTTAAAGCAACCATTGTAGCGAAGAGAATGAAACAATGAAGATATTTGTTTAAACATCGAGTCTGGTTAAACTCTGGAGAAATGGAATTTATATTCCTTTTGACATAAGCAGTTGAGAACTCTCAACCTGAAGTTATTTACTTTTTTTTTTATTGGCGAGACAGATCGTGGAGGTCCAATGCCTCGCGTATTTCTTAAGCACATCGCCCGGTTCCTGACGTGATTTTCATAGGGTGGGTCCGTCCCTCCCACGCCTATATTATTTGTGAGTGCCATCCATTGGCTAACGGGCCTCACAAATGCCTGGGGAGGGATTTTGAGTGAGTATTGCGTAATTTTTGTGCTTGAAAAAATCCCGGGTAGGGCCGGGCTCGAACTCGCAATCTATGGGTTGGTAGAAAGGCACGTTACCACGCTGCTACCGTCACCCGCTTGAAGTTATTTACCGCGTATCAAAATTATTCAGTTTCAAGTAAAAAGGTATCAGTGTTAAGTTTTTCGAGTAAACCATTTTTTAAATATCACTATGGACCGGAAAAGGACTAAATTTGAATAAAGTTTACATTGTAAAGAAAACAGAAAACATTTTCTATTTTAAATGGAAATTTGCGTTTTTCGTGAACGAAAAAAAAAGAATAAGAAGAGAGGAAGTCGTACTGACCAGGCAAAGAATAGGTCACAAGAGGCTCACCCACTCCTAACTTATTTCAAAATAAACGCCTCAGAACTGCCAGTATTGCAACAACAATTTTACAATTAGCCGTATTTTCCAAGAATGCCCATATTTCACATCACACCTCAATAGCTTAGGATTAAACCCGGGTGTTTCAAATATCCTTAGACATGATGATAAAACAGTGAAGTTGGTGTTTCCGTTTTTAAAATCAAAAGGCTTACTGACACATATATAACATCGGACAGAAAAAAATAAAATTAAATAAATATAAAAATAAATAAAATTAAAAAAAAAATTAAGCAAAACTCACTCACAACCTTCTCCGGGGCATTTGTGAGGCCCGTATAGCCAATGGGTGGCACTCACAAAAATAGGCATGGGAGAGACACCCCATCCTACGAAAAAATACGACTAAAAAGGATTAGACCTCCATGGTTTGTTTCCCATATAATAATAAATTAAATAAGGCGTACATGGAGGTAATGACCAATGATGTTTAATGCCACTAAACAAAAGCAAACAAACAAAGTCCTTCCGAAACCAACAAGGGTCGGATGGAGCAATACGTAAGTACCATCCAAAAAGTAATATCCAAGCGAATGGGATTCAATATGAATATACTTTTTTTGTGAATAAAAATATCTATTTATAAAACTTACCGGGTAACTTAGGAAAACGTGTTCGTCAGTTAGATATCCAGCATCGGCTAAAGGCCTACAGGCACGTGCCTTCAGCAATCCAAGGTATTCAACACATAGCCTGGGAGTAGATCGATATAGTCGAATAAGGGCCAAAGTCACGCAGGCATTAGAAGAAACGAAAGGGCAGTCTTTGTAGACCTACTAGACTCAACGAACCCTCGGCCCTAAAAGCTGCTTAATTAATTGCAAAGAGTACTGACCAGCTAGGTCCACAATTGCCAGGATACGTTAATACTCGAACCTAATACAATTGAGGAATTTCTATCAAAAGTCAATAAATCTACTTTTGGAAAATTATCAGTAAAAAAATAACATCTTATGTAGTACATTAAATGTTAATTGAAAATATTGATTTGTAGTACCTATTTTGAAAATAAACTGAACAAATTTTAGCTGTAGAATTTCTAATCTTCAAAAAACCTTTAAATTTCGAGTATTGGATAAATTTACTTTTGATAGAAAACTTCTCAATTTAAAAATATCACTTGTAATAATAAGATAAAAATATAGATATCTGAATACGTGAATATTGATCGATACGAGAGGTAAGGCGGAGAGAATTAAACACAATTTACTCGACCTGAATGATTTAGAAACTCACTTAAAAGTAATTATTATAAAAGAAGAATAATCATATAAATAATATTATTTAAAAAAAAAAAAGTAGTTTCAATTTATTTGATAATTGTTAAGTGCTGGGAACGATGTTATTAGTCACTTTGTAGATACTTTAAATCACTTTTATGGTAAGGAAGAATACTCGTGTTTATCTATATGATGACATGCATTATAAAATCATAATAAATGATGACGGTTTTGCATTATACACGAAGTTATTAATGTGGAATCAAAACAAAAGTAATTGTACTAACGTAACCGAGTTGATTGGCTCTATTTTTTTCAAACGTAACCGAGTTGATTGGCAGGTCACAATATCACATGAGGAGATCATTACACACTTTCTCACTTTTTAATTGTAATTGTAAATTTGTAACTATCTCACTTTGTAATAGCAAATTTGTAACTTTCTCACTTTGTAATAGTAAATTTGTACCTTTCTCACTTTGTAATAGTAAATTTGTACCTTTCTCACTTTGTAATTATAACTTTCTGAACATGTCAATATTAATCTACTAACTTTGTAAACCCGGTGTGAACACTAGAAACTAGTGGTCGAAACACTTAAATAAATAAATAAATAATACACAAAAAAAGACCATCCTTACTCGCCCGATCCGCCCCACTGAGATGTCTTTTAAATTGTATCAAATTTAAGTCTCAAAACACACTTCATTCTCTTTAAAAGTCCAAAGTTTCCGCCAATTCGGCTATCCTTAAGAACAAACCATGAAATGACAGCTTTTAATACAATACATCCAATTTTAACAAACAACGTTATTATTAATAAAATAGCATACCTTAAATTAAAAATTACTCTCATATCAATAATTTTAAAAAAATTTACAGCCTATTCTGCCCAGTTCATCAATTTCAGTAAAAATTACCCTATGAGACAATAAAATATTAGGGAAACATATTAATTTATTTAAAAGCTTTCTTTAGCTTATGTTTAAGTATCTGTTTGTCACTCATCACATTAAATATTTAAAAATTTAATTACGAATCAACTTAACACTATTATCACTTTCTTTGTTGGACTTTTAAAGAAATAAATTGTTTTGAGACTTAAATTGGATACAATTTATTTAATTAAAAGAAATGGAAAATTGCATATACTTTTATGTTGGAAAGAAATATTTTCTCGGATAAACAGATACTAAAAAATAATGAAAGATAAAAAACTGAAAAATAGTGTCAACGTTTTGTAAAAAAAAGAATAAGGTCACCAGAAAAATAACTAACAGGAAACTCCAGATTCGTCGGCGAAAAAAAACTTGGGAGTGTCAAAAATTACGACTATAACAAAACTTTCTTCTATTTGCCCTTTTTTTTAAAAGCCCAAATTTGAAGGTACTGTAATCACAGATTTATGAATATAAAATTATGAGATTTCTTTTTAAACATCTACAGGCAATCTTGCCACAATTTCTAGGAAAATTCATGTTTCTTTTGTTTAATTATAATATTACTCGCGTCATGTGTAATACTGTTTTTTTCTATATAGCCTGAACTATTATCTTTAATCGCAATTCATATAGATAAACGTTGCTTTATCTTGAAAATAGATTTAAAGTTGGAGAACTTGTCGTAGCAATAATAAAATGAAAAATAAATGCAGGATTAATTATTTAGTTCAATACATACAATCCAGTTATTTCTTTCATGTCCATTCGACTATAATAAACATAACTCGTGAATGAAATTCTATATTTTATGTGGGAGATTCCACGTACAGAGAACACTTCAAATTCTCGGCCCAGGCTTTCTTTTTACCTTTCAGTGGATATCTTTAGAAAGAGAAAAAAAAATCTTTTATTTTATTAGGAATCAGTTATAAACATCAGAAACCTCTCTTCCCTAGCCTTTCGATTCCATGATTTCACCACTTAAACAGTTTAAATGGGCGTTCTTCGAGGGTTCTCAAGCTCAATAAAATAAATATCCTTTTAAAATGTCCTCAGGTTTAATTCCTGGAATGTTCATTTATTTAAAACATCATCCCAGTGAAAATTGTTATGAACTAAATCAATAAACCATTGGCCCAGCCTTTCTACACTGGGCTTTTTCGAAACCTGCTCCGAAATAGAAAAAAAAAGGGGGGTGAGAATTAGTCTTTTGAGCTGTATCGTAAAATTTTTCGATACCATTGTACAATGCCATCTTTGTTTGGAAATCGCGGCACAGTGGTTAGATTAAACGCAGCATTTTTAGTAATTAGATTCTTATTTCTCATTATTAATATAAAGTTTTAATCATAATACTTTTGTCTATCCAAAATATATATTTCTATCCATTTTGATATATACTTTTTAAATTATTTTACTGTACACTAAATGGCTGGTGAACCATTCTGTAACAATTCAAAAATAAAAATTATTTATAAGTTATTAATTATTATAATTAACTTTATTGATGTTGTTTATTTTTTATTTGAGGGATTCATTTTTGAACCTTAAATTATCAATCAAAATTATCGAAGTAAAAATCATAAAACCTTATTAAGCTACATTTTACCAGAATAAACTTGTAAACTACCAGAATATATATATATAATTAGTTCCTAAACATTTTAGGAACGATTCTGTCCTTGACTTTTAACTATTTTCAAAATTATCTACGTGAGACTGTATGTAATCCATTAGTTTATATAGTAATGTTTCGTTTTTTAAAAAAATGCATATTATGCGTCGAGTTGAATAACATATTTTATATGAAAAGCTCCCCTCCCTTCTCCCCAAAAAATTATATGAGCGATACCATGAAAAACCTCAAATTTGAGGTAAATGTTCCAGCGAAGTTATTTTTTCGATATTTAAAGTTTTCTCTCACTATTCCTTTAGGATTTCTTTTCTAACGGGAAAGTTACATTAGATAGACTTTTTATTTTATCAAATATTCATTTTTCATTATATGAGAATGTAAAAGAAAAAAGTTTAAAAATCACCAAAGATAAAGTGTTGACAAAATATAAGTATAAACTAAAATTGATAAAATTCATTTTTCTACGATGTAGGCTTAATGTGGTGCCAATATGATTTTTTCCTCAATCATTTTGATTGATAGCTAAAATTGTGATGTCTTTGTGATTATTGATTTATTTAATAAGTTTGAGGCTTTTTAACCAAGAATGAATGCAAAAGTTTGACTTCAGATTACTCTTTTTCACTCCCCATAAGCCCTAATTTTCTAAAAAATAGATATCTGATAAAACAAAATAGATTACAAGTAGTACAACTTTTCCTTTCTTACTGGGAAAGAAATCACAAAGAAATGAGTATAATATAATTATAAATATTTAAAAAAATCATTGTTGAAACAGTCAATCGAAATTTGAGGGTTTTTCATCCAATTTTTCAAAAGATCTTAATTATTTAACTAACGATCAGTAAAACCATGGTCGACATCCTACCGCAGCAGCCGCAGGGAGGAGGTTGCT
>NW_027106004.1:381413-406015 GCF_000696795.3 Halyomorpha halys
GGCGTTGATGACCAGAGGGTTTTACGCCTTTAAGCAACAAACAACAACAACAACTTAATTATTTATTCTTTTAAATTCATGCTTAATGTCATCAAAAGCTGAATTGAATATATACATTATTAATATATAAATTAAATATATACATATAAATAATGAGAAAAGCAATAATAATAGATAAATTCCTAAGTCCGAGAATATATTTACTTGGAATTAAATTGGTACTTAAGAACCTAGAAGGAAAAATATGTAGAATATTATGAAAATTTCCTGTTGGCAGAACTCCAAGGAAGATAAAAAAAAAATAATAACAAAAAAACCATAGAATGAAATAGGTGAATGGAAGCTACGATGAAAATAAAAAAAGTTTTACGGTCCTTTTCTGAGATAAAGGAAACATCCCATTATCAACTCCCTTATTCCGGAACTAACGAAGTCGATTAAATAAATAACTTGATTTATTCTACAAATTCCAGTGCTCATAGCTAATCCCAACTTTATTAGCTCTCATCCACTCGTTTCTTCATTCTGTCTTAGCGATGGTCTCATTTGGATGTGGCTCTTTCACGTAGCTTTCACATCAATCTCTTTAAGTGAGCTTCTATTTTCAGGTGAACTAACCTTGATAAAGGGTTAGCTACTCAATAACAATAATGACTAATTCAATAAGCATGGATCCATGAATACTTTGAGAAGATAGATTGATAGAAATTGTTAGTCATTTAGAAAAATAATCTTGAGTTGAAAAATTAAGTCTGATTGACATTAAAATTATTTCTGTTTTTTTTCCAATATGATCCGACGTAGTGGACTATCAGATGCAATAACAAGAGGAAGGCCGACATGAGATGAGGACTTTCCTAAAATAAGCTTCAAAGGCTTAAGAAGGGATGGCAAAAATATAATGAAACTTTTTTTTGTTTTTGTTAGTCCTAATTCTCCATTACTATTTACAGTTAGCCATAAGGGTATAATTGATGCATAGTACATCTAAAGGTGTAAATATCTTTTGCATGATACAGTGATGTTTTAAGTTTTGAATACTAGAAAACTTTAAAACAAAATCTACACAATTAAAATTATGAGCGATTAAAATAGTGAGTAAAACAAATAAGAATAAATTACAAACCATTATTAAATAGAAAAATCAAAATATTTCCTTGGTTAAAAAACAAAATATTTACAATAAACAAGTTTTGTATGCTTGTTACGTTTATACATATTTTTAAGATGTTTTGAATGGGTCGCCGAAAATGGTATTAGAAAAAAAACGTTTTCTGTCAGCATGTGCACTACTTAGTCGTAGGGAGCTTCTATAAGTCAGACAACATACTTGAAATTCTGGTATACCAAAAATAGTTTTTTACTATGCTCATACTATATACTTATATATTGAATTATCTTTATATTTTATCTTATTCTTTTTATTTTTCTGGTTTAAGTCACAGACATAGCTCTAGACAGTAGCAGAATAAGTTATTATTGGTCAAATAACTGTTTTGTAAAGGTTGAGTTTGTTTTTATGATAATTTAAAATTTCCATTAAAGAATAAGGCCATTTTTCTGATGATGTTTTTCTATCACATTTGTTCTGTATATGTGATATTGTTTTGAAGATTTGTCAGGTTCACAGCATAAGTAATTGACTAAAACTTTTTTGAATAAATGACGGATTCCTTTAAGCGGTTTTCATATCTTGTGTTTTCGGTTCATTTACTTCCAATGTTCCATGTTTTAAAATAAATGCATAGTTTTTCAAGAAGAACCTGTAATCTGTTTACTATTCTATGCGATCGTGCATAAATGGCTGTGCCATCAGCATACAGTGATCTTTCTACAGATGGATGTAAAGAAGGTCTGAGATTTATATGTTAAATATTGTAGGAGAAAGGTAGGAGCCTTGCGGAAGACCTGCTTATACGAAGTTGGTTGAAGAATTAGTGTTGTTTATTGTGATGTAATATTAAAGGATAATGGTATATGTTTGAAATTACAAAAGTAGTTTTAACATATTTACTAAAAAGAGAAAATTCATATACTGCTGATTTGAAATATTTGTCATGAAGCAATTCAATCATAAATATTGATGACTTACTTCACAGTGGTGCTAAGTACATTTCCACTAACTTCACAACTAACATAATTAAATGTTCTTTAAGGAAAATTACAAACTTTTAATTAATTTAAGGACAGAAACTTTAATTGTATTTTTCGTGTTGGTGGAAAAGTACCTAACACCACAGTAAAGTAATCCATCGACATAGGAACATTATACGTCCACTTATTTCATTCTTATATATTTCCGTGATATAATGATATGAGTGATTAACTGTTTTTTTGTATTTATTTGTTTAATACCAGATCGGCCTAGTGGGCCTTACATCGTTGATATAGCCGTGACATTTCTTTTTAACAATCAATTATGGGTGGAATACAAAATCTTCGTAAAATAGACACCCCTCACTATATACAACGTTATAATTAAAAGAAAATAAGATGCAATTAATAGATAAAAATAATTCTTCTTAATAATAGAGAAAAGTAAAATTAATAACAAAAAATAATGACATTCGTAGACCTAACAAAACAAACAATTGCCACTAATGGTAAAAAAAGGAGAGAAAAAATAATAATAAATAAAATAATGTAGTGTGAATAATAGTAGCAATAAATATAGAATTTATAATGGAATGTCCAGCAGCAGCCAGGGCTTCTTTGAACTCCTTCAACTTGAGTTCCCAAGTTTCCACTGCTCCTTTAACTGTCAGTAAATGGGAGTGGAACTTCATGAAACGTTTTTTGCTATTGGCTATTTCTTATGAACCAAGGTGCATCCATTGCGATTCTTAGAATATTGTAATTTTTCTTTTTCGTAAGAATGCCACCTCCCAGACTTCACGGCTGTACATCAGCAGTGGTCTGAGAATTGTTTTAAATATAAGAACAGTTGTTTCTGGTTTTAATTAGGAATTTCTATTAAGGAAATAGCATTTTGATTAACAGTTAATCTTCCGTAATATCAGTGAAACCATCATTCAGATCATTCGTTAAAGGTATTTGTAATGTAGGCAACTAATATAAGGAAATCTTATAAAGCATACTGAATCTAACTAACCGACTATCAAATAGATGAATCAGTGCTCAGCATCTTAAAATTAAAAATATATATATATGGTTGAATATCGGCCACATTAGGTTCCTATAAATAACCTGGCATTGATTTACTAAGCCTCCAATTTGCATCAGTAAGGAATGGTATAAAAAGAACAGCAGATAATATAAGTAGCTTTTTTAATATGAATGTGATAACATAAAATCATATGGGGTTTATTTATTTACATGATGATATTTAATAAATGGGTTTCCACTTAGGTTCTTAGACCACTTCAGTAACAGTTTAACACGATCTCTATCTCTTCCCGATGTTCTGGGAGCTAGAAGATCAGGAGAAAGATCTGTTCAGTAAACCGTTAATCACAAAAAATGTGCACATCACAATGAGCCATTCTTTAGGGTGAATGATTTTGATCTGACCCATCAAAAGAGTGGTTTCACTCATCGATAATTACAACTATATAGTAACAATAATCAATTTTTCATACCGTTCACGGGAAAATTGTCAAAATCTGTAAAAAATTGTTTGAATATTTTGGTTTTCAGGATGCGTCAAAACAGTATCGGATATGAATTTATCTGATCACCTATAGAATCTAAAAAAAAATATTACCCCGTTCTATTGAAAATTCCAGAGTTAATTGTGCTGGAAAATAACTTTATTTTAGAAAATTAACAATAACTTCAAAAGATTACCAGTGATGCGGCGAGAGGGATGCGCTGGGATCTTTAGAGCTCTGCTCTACCCCTCACACGTGCTCTTGGTATTATCCAACATTATTCAGGCATATATGGTTCTAAAGGTTTTAGGTTTTTTCATTAACCAGGGATAATGTATAGAAAAAAAAATCAAAAATAAATATTTTATAAATTAATTTCAATATTATATTTATAAGTCAAAAGTTCGAATGATAGTAGTAAATGCACAATACAATGCTCTAAATATTTAATCAATTATCTGATATTTGAGCACGTTGGAGGGAGGATGGCAGTTTGCTTGGTTCAGAAGTTCGATTACCATCTAGGACAGTCGATATTTTTTCATGAAGGCCCTGATAAATGAATATTGACATTCTCAAACTGGGGTTGCATAGGTGTAGGAGTTGAGCCAAAATAAATTAAGTGCTAAAGCCCAAAAAGAGTATTTTCTCTTATTCCACTTACTTCCAATTGGTATTTTACTTTTTGTTAATTATAAGTTCATTTTTATTTTTAAACACCAGTTATTTGTAGTTTTTAAATTTATATTAAAAAATTCGTTTACGTAACTCATGGACAATAGGAGTTTGTTGTGGTAGTGCGTTTACAGAGACTTAGTGCGGCACCAATACAACAACACAAAGAGTTGCATTGGGATTACACCCTGTATATGGAGTGATAAGGCAGTCGGGAGTCTAGAGTCGGCTGTCTAGAGAAGACAGTCTGGAGTTTTACAGGAGCAGTTTTTGGACCCACATGGCGCATTGTCTCACCACCATTCTGGCTTACCACTCACCGTTTTTTTTTTTTCCATCGAGCTTCCTTATTCTTTTATTTTGCTAACTAACTCAGTTAGTGTAAAGTTAACTTCCTTTTTAGTATAAAGAAAATTATTTCAGTTTGTATGTAAATTCAAATATTCTTTATTTACATCATAACTCACTATTTTGTTTTGTAACAATAGGAAACGAATCATTTTTTAAAATTTTCATTGTTCATATTTTAATTTATTAAATTGTATATATCACTTGGAAGGTTATTTTTTTTTATTTAATTTTCTTCATTATTTTACTTGTTTATTTTCATTTCAAGTCCTCCGTCTTTTATTTTTTTAACCCAAACCAGTGAACATTTTAGTCCAGGGAAGAGGTTGGTTTTTTAGTCACGAAACGCTGTTAGATGATTTAAATAATGTTATCTCTTAATATTTTTTAAAATAAATTAAAAAAACAAATCTAAAAAACAATTACAACTCATATATTAGCTTCGATCAGATGTTGTCTGTTAGTTTTTTTTAAATATCTTAAATCGAAACATAAATTATTTGGCTAGCAAGAGAAATTCAAAAAATAGCACTGAAAATTCTAAAATCTTTACCTTAAACTTCCCCAAGTAAATGGCCCCTTATTGTAAAAGCCCGACATACTTCGGAGAAACCCCCACAACTTCACCGCTTAATACCGAGTGCCACTGGAGACGCTCAAAGACGAGTAGAACTCCTGGAGGAAGTATGTATGAAAGTATGTATTCGGACCAGGAGAAGTATGGTTATCAGAGACGGGAGTGGGGGGAGTGAAGCGAGAACTTTGAAGCGGAGCTGTTAGAACCCTTAAAACGTCCCTTTCTGGAGAGGAAGTCAACAAAAGTTTATCAAAAGGAATAAGGGTTTAGGGTTCCATCGGCCCTTTATGCCCCTCCCCAACTTTATTCTGTCCTGGCTGTTGGACAATTAAATCCTTCCTCAAAGGGCGCTAAGAAATATTACGCAAGAAGTTTAGCTTGTATAAAGTTTTTTTTTTATTTTTTCGGATCTTAGGACTTGGTCAGAATATAAGAAACGCATAGCAATATCTGAAATCTGTAACACAGCGTGTAAACATAATAATGTAGGCAAAGTCACTTCGCGTAAATAGAAAATTCATTCATATTGCATATATATACCTTGAATTTAATCCAAACAGTCGACAGAAAAAACTAAAAACAGACTAGCAAGCTTAGATTGCAGTTATTGTTAAAAATACAGGTTTTTTAGATATTAAATCTGTAATTCATAGGTGAAAACGTTTGAATGTTGAAATAAAAGAATTTTTTGCATTAAAGAATATTTTAGATACTCAAATCACCATGATTAATTTTATCAAAACCTCAAATTGTAGTAGTTTTCAGAAATTCAAAATTGCGTGTTCAATTCTTTAAAATATTAGTATACACTATTTTTTAAGGGCCTGGGAAAGACTTCTGGGAAAACCAAACACCCTTAAAACTTCATATATCTTTTATTTATGAATTCGATGACGTCTTGTCGATTTTTGAAATCCATTAAATCCTAAAGTTAGACGTCTCGTCAAATAGTCGATACATTATAAATTAATTTATACTATATAAATTATCAATTTTAATTTTTTCATCAAATTATAAATTATGGTTCATCGCTGCAATATTTTACGTCATTATTCAAATTTCTAAAGAAAATAAATATTTACATAAATAATATGGAGATATATAAGTTTAATGGCAATAATTTATAATTCGATGAAATACAATTTATTTAAAATTAGAAAACATTAATTAAAATGTCAAGCATTATGAATTAGGTATGAATATGGACTATTCTGACACGTCGCCTAAACCATAAATAAATGGTATATGAAGTTTTAGGCGTATTTAATTTCCCCATAAATTGCTGCATGTAAAAAATTAAATTTTTATTTGATTTCTTTGTTTGCAGCATAACACCTTCATCTATTATGTCTTCAATTTTAGATCAAAAATATAGAAAAGATAATTAAATTACAATTTAAAAAAATAAGTATCCGATAAAAACTAATATATACAGGACTTTTTACCTTTCTCCCTTCCCCTGTCAAAAAATAAAATAATAATAATAATAAAATAATCTATAAAAAGATAAATGGTATGAGAATCAAAAGAAATGAAGTTAATACATTTTTTTAAGCATTGTATATTTCCTTATTATTAGGATATTTTTGAAGAACCGAGATTTATATTTTTAAAAAATGGTCACATATACAGTAAAAGTTTTTATAAATTCAAAACTATTTTCAATGAAGAAATATCTATCAACAGTACAATACATGTTTTCTTGAAAGGATGAAAGCCTGTTATAAAAGAGTGAAGTGAAAAGGAAAATCCACTTCGCTCGTGGATTGAAAATGTAGGACTCCTTGCAATACCAATGATAACATCTTTACAAAGCTACTGCAGTAGAAGTAAGTGAAATGAATTTAGTTGATAAGGGGTTGCGAACTAGGGTTCCTTCGGGATAAGTGTAAGAGAGACAACGGAGAATTGGAGATTTATGTTCTTTTTAAGAGTACAATTAGACCTAGTTTTAATTTTTCATAGATTATTAGTATCCCCCACCAAAAAAAAAAATTGAACAGGGCGGAATATGAATCCAGGTTTTATTAGTTAGTTTTGGGACAGAGAAGACTCGTGTGTTTTATTAATTTTTGTTTAATATCTCAAATTATCCGGTCCGGTTAAAAATGTTCCTTTACAGAGTTAAAGAACAATGAATTTCTCACAAAAGCGGCCTTTAACCCTGTAGTTTCTGATATAAGGAGGAGAGAGAAATTAATTAAATGTTTTGATTGTCTCAAAAACGTAAAAATTGAACGGAATAAAAATATTAAATTATCGGACCCAATTTTCCGGCGCTTTTTTGATTTTATATAAAGTCAGGGTCGGGGGGTCTCATTTTCTGATGGTGATGGTTGTAGTGATATGGTTCCACAAAATAAAGTTTTTTCACTAATCTACTTAATATTTAACCAATTTTTTAGGCAATTAAATTGATTGAAAATGTTCATATAAGCTTTCCCGCTCTATATCTCAGAGTACTGGGTTTAGGTAAAGTTATCTAAGGAAATTTTATATACCAGAAATGTTTAAGAACATATTTTTCACTAGTCCCCAACAATGAATTATATGTTTGCTACTCTCTCAACATATTCCTAACACCTAAACCCGACGAATGAGCTTTGGAGCGCTGGAAAAAAAACAGTACGTCTAATGGTTCCTGAAATATTTTTAAAAAAAATAAATGCACTAATTACTGGTTTTTCGTTATTTCTTATGAAATGTTGCATTTGAACATAAACATGGAAGGTTTTTACGGCTCATTTTTTTTTTTACGGTCAGTTATTTTTAAAAATTTACTCTACTTTAAAAGATACCCTATTAGTATCGTTAGCAGTTTTAAAAATATGGAGCTCCAAAAGAAAAAAAAAGTTTTATATAATTTTTTGAAACAGGCACTATTTTTTATTTTCCCCTAATTATACTTATGAAATTCATAAAGTTTAACTAGTAACTATACACAGATTTCATTAAAGTAATCTAAAATTGTAGTGAAATAACTATCTTTTTTCCCACTGGGCTTGTATAACCACAAATAATGGTGGTACAAAACATGAATGTATAAGACAGGTAATTTATTTTTTAAAAGTTTGAATGTTTCAATTTTTTTTTAAACATAATATGACTATGCTATAAACATTACATAATGAACTGTAACATCATTATGCAGGACTAAAAAAATAATGCTAATTTTTAGAGTTAACAGTACTTTGCAAATATATTATCAACAGCTATGGTAACACCATCGTGTACCGCCTACATTCACGCTGCATTGGAACCACTGCAAAATGCACTGAATCCACTAATCCTACTATAATTATCTATTCCGGCTCAGCTCACCGAGAATTTTTAATTGGGTTTAAACAAATACTGTAGCACCTCACAATGGTAGGCTATCGCTTAGAGCGAATGAATGCCTTTTTAAGACAAAAAAAATGTTCTAACTGTAATAAAACAAACATTACTCACCGTGAAACTTGAAATACGAATGTGTAGACTTACAGAAAAACATTATGCTAAAATATAACAAATATACTTTGAGGAACCAGTATAATGGAAGGAGTAAGCTTTCATGAAAAGTGAAGCCAAAAAAACAGACCTTATGATTAACTCCAGGCGTTATTCAGAGGAGTAAGAGTCAGTTATCGGCTACTTTCTGTTTCAGTTTACATTACAATGACGCACAACCCTATTACACTCCACGTAAAACTGACTCCGGGGTGCGGCCATTCCTTACTTTTTGGCTTCACTATTATTTTGAAGGAAAATGAGGTATGCCAACGCAAGGTGAACGTCACAAAGGGTAATACAATTCTCCACTAACACTCCGAGTTCAATACATAAACACTACACACACCTTAATAATGATTTATTATTCAATTAAGAATCATTTATTGTATCTTTCTAGACAATCAACAATCATAACCGACAAGGAATGCAACTTTCTAATAAAAACTCTATCAATTTCCTTAACATATGCATTATAGCAGATGTTAAATAGTGAAGTTGAGTGAAAAAACGTGTTATTTCAGTGGGAAAATGTTATTAATAGTATTCTAATTAATAACATAAAAATAAAGCAAAACGTTAATAAATTTAGTTAACGAATCCGTAATTAGTCTACTAGATTACCATTAACTGCTAAGGGAATGAGTTTGCAGACAAATAGAAAAAAAAAATTGTTTTTACAAATTTGGCGATAGTAATATGTTACAAACACGATGACAATAGACTACACTCAACGAGCAAATCAACAAGGCACTAGCGTGACATCCAAACCATTCATCTTCTCGCAAGCTGCAATTAAGCCAACTCACGCAACAGATTTATAAGCACTCAGATATTAAGTGCCAATCTCGGTAAATGTAGTACTTATCGCTATACGTTTAGAGTAAAAACGGCTTAATACACAAAGCTAATATATTTTTTAATTACTACAGCAAACCAAGAATTGTTTGAGGTTAGCAAAGTGGAGAAAGAAAGAAAGAAATATAAGATTTTATTTTTTCTCTTTTCCTTTTATAACAACTCTATGAAAAGAAACTTAACTCGTGTTAAGTTATCAAGCTTCATATCAACACGTCATATTAAATAAAGTTATGGTATAAAATGTAATTATAAGACATCAGTTTTAATTAAGTAACATAAGAAAATTCTTATGAAAACAATAAAAAACATGAAAAGATAATAATAGTAGGATAGTAATAACTCTAGGACGCATGATTCTACACAAATGGGGTGAGGACTTTTACCATGACAGACTATTTAATGAGGCATGCCTCATTATTATGGTAATGTGGATAAAATGTTCTTCTAAAGTATGTTGGTTAGAAAGTGGGTCGGGTGTTATGCTGACCAAATCACCTCCTTGCACAACCGTTGGTCTAGTAACAGTAGTTCCTCCCTGTAAGTACTGCACCCCTGGCCCTTCATTGGTTTTAGCAGTACAGATTTAATTTTATTTTAATTTTAAATTTGATTAAAAAAAGTCATACAAAAAAATAAATTAAAAACTACACATTTTCCAAGCTACCCATGAACTAACAATCAACTAGAAGATTACTGCCAGTCTATATAAATAATAAATATATATTATATACATTAAAAAAAGTTATTATTTTTCAATTTATTATATTTCACATTAAACATTTAAAAAAAATAACTATTGAAATACTGATATATATCTTAGAAATAATAAACGAAAAAAACTTGATTAATTTATGTTATTAAACTAAATTCTTCTGCTTTTTTTTTATCTTTTGTTTTCAACTTAATATACCTAAATAAATATATTATTTTCCGTATGTATGTATTTATAATCAACACAATAAAAAGGTGATTTTTTAAATATAAATTTAATTAAATATAAACGTGACAGTTCAATAGATAGAGAGGTTAATTAGGTTTAAGTAATTGAATTATTAGCATATTACAACAAAGGCCCTTCCTATACATTCAAGTCAACCAACCCCTTTGATAGGGTTTGTGAACTGTAAACAATAGTTAAACATGTCTATACTAATCGGAAATAAGCTTTGTATACTTTATTTCTTAATTGTTTAAAATAAAACATAAAACGAAGATTTCATAAAATAAAGAAAGGAAAAAAAAATTCATTATAAATTATTCCTGAATAATACATAGCAAAAAAAAAAAAAAATGAATTTGTTTGATATACTTTACGTAAACCAGGTAACCATATCTACAGGCATAGATTTCATAAATATTTCAGGAATTATTTGAAGTAACAAGGTAAATATTTTTTCCGATTAATCAGATTATAATATATACTAATTTCGTTAACATAAAACTAAAATGAGTCAAGCTTGGATGATATGATATTTCACATAACTAAATTTCAGTGAATTAAATTTTTTATATTTCTCATGTTTTATTTATTTATTTTCTTTCATGCAATTTTTTAAAATTGAATTTTGATACATTTTTATATCACTTCCTGATATAATTTTTTGTACATTTCTGCCTATATTATTCTACTCTTTCATAATTGTTTTTCCTACTAGATTAATGTTTATTATTCGTTTATTTTATAGTTAAATGGCAACTTATTTCCTGTAGCCCCAATGAAGAGCAACACCTTAGGTCGAAAGTGCAGAACAGTTAAAAGAAGATTTGCACTTTCAATGTATTTTCCTTCTTCACCATACTCCCAACCAACTTTTCGTCGAAAGTAATAGTATAGAACGTGAAAGTAAATAATTGTAGGTCTCAATTACACTACATATTATTATTTGACGGAGTTTAAGATTCGGAGCTCTCGTTTCTTAATATGTTCATAGAACGGAGCTCCGTAAATATAAATAATTATATAAATAACATATATAATAGCTGAACACATTATTGTATAGTTTATATACCTATTATATTTATTAATCGTTTAAACGTTCTGAAGTATGATGAAAATTTTTGCCAATAATGAAATTCTAGTACGCTCGTATGATCTGATTTTTAACAGAATCAGTCATGTATGATAGTGATAACATTAGGGAAACTCCCAATATTGTTCCTATAGATTCTACGAAGTTTAATTTTAAAATAAAAAGTCAAATATTAAAGATAAAATTACAATCATATATTTACTCATAGCTACATAATTAAAAAAAAATTAAGAAAATGAACTTTTGTCTTTAAAAATACCAATTTTATAAAATGAAGTTTGATACCTTCCGATGTTCTATACAAATAACAAGTTAATTAATAAAAATTTATAAAGAATAGAGATTTTCTGTAGGAATATCTTGAGGTAACTATTAACAAATAATATTGCGCTATTAATGCAATAGAGTTTTATTTCATTATCATTTAAATTCACATTACAAAGAAAACCCGATTTTCAATATTTTTGCGCAAAACATTCATATGAATTCTAGGAGTTTTTTTTGTTTTCTGTCGTAATTGTGTTTAATGTAAATTATATTAAATATAAAATTTATTTTAAAAATAAAATTTGAACACAGTTTTTCGAGTATATTTCTTTAAAGATGTGGGACTTTTTTGATGATTCTGCAACTAATTAAAACAAGCTTCCTCTAAATGTACTAAATAAAAAATAAAGTATTAATAAAAAAAATGAAACAATATTGCTAAATTGTGCAACATAAAGTCAATAAATCTTTGAAGACGGCTAATAAATAGGTTGGTTATTAAAAGCCGTGATAGGAAAAATTCCTGACTAATTGAGTTTACAAAAGAATTCTGTGATGAACTTTCATACTCAATAAATCTCCCCTCGGTAGGCTGAAATAAAAAATTAATTTTCCAGATTTAATCTCCAACTTCATAGAGCATTTTTTCTTTGAAGTTTATCAGAATATGCTGAAACGGTTTGAAATATAGTGACATTTTTTTTAACCATCATGCATTTATGGTATGCCAACCATACCTTCAAACCGGATTCTGTAATATAGGATTATGAAAAATATAATCTTAATTATTCTTGGAATATATCTAGTCATAACATCACTAAGAGTCGAAAAGTTTTGTAAAATGTCTGAACCAAGTTTCGACAATCGGTTCATGTGCTCTGACCCAAACAATTATATAAGTTGATTTGAGCCAGATCATTTAAAACATAAAAACCTAAATTTTACATGTTTAAACCGTTTCAAAAACTTGATGCTTCAATGACCAAATTGCTAGATGCAAAATATGTCAAGTTGGCTACATATATATATGCTTGAGAAAATATATTTTCCTGTGAAATGTATGTAAAAAAAACTATTTTTTTTCTAAATGGCCACTCAAAATTAAAATGGTACAAAAATATACCAAATCGCCCGCGCAGTAAGTTTAGTTTGAGTCTGACCTTATACAGGGACACTGGCACAATCTCATCCTCGTGTCGTCCTTATGACTATTAAGAAAATAAAAAAGATTCATATATCTTTATTATAAACTAGATTAAAAAAACTGCTATAAGCTAAACTGATAAATTAAAAAAAAACCATAATGATTCCAATTATTGAAGTCCTTCAATAATTGGAACTTCCCTTTTATTAGGAATTATTAAAAATTTAAAGGAAAGAGATATAAATTATATGGTTTCCCTTTCAGTAGGTATTAGGACCAAAAAATATCTTCATTCATATTTAACAAGTTAAATTATCTTTTAAAAATTTAAGAAAAATCTTTTAGTATATAGTCAAAGCCAGGGAGAAAAAAAGGCAGTTAGTTCGCCTCAATTTTTTATTAATTAATTAAAAACTAGGAATAACAACTATTATGAATTGATGAGTTTCCAAAGTATAATTAGTGGGAAATAAAAAATGGTGGCAGTTTCAAAAAGTCAGAAGAAACACGTAATTGAATAATAAAACATTATTAAGGAGTGTGTAGTGTTTATGTATTGAACTCAGAGTGTTGTTGGAGAATTTTATTATCCTATATGACATTAACCTTGTGGTGGCATACCTAAATTTCCTTTAAAATAATAGTGAAGCCAAAAAGTAAGGAATGGCCGCACTCTGGAGGTCAGTTTTACGTGGAGGGTAATCGGATCGTCCGTTATTGTAATGTAAACTGAAACAGAAAGTAGCCGGTAACTGACTCCAGCCTGGAGTTCATCATAAGGTCCGCATTTCTGGCTTCACTTTTTGTGAAAACTTACTCTTTCCAGTACACTGCTTCCCCCAAGTATATTCATAACTTTTTGAGCAAGCCTTCAAGCCTTCATTTCAAGTATCACAGCAAGTAATGTTCGTTTCTTTTATGTTAATTAGAACTTTTTCTTTTAAAAAAACAAGGCATTTATTCGCTCTAACACATAGCTCTCCATTGTGAGGTACTACGGAATTTGTTTAAACCCCAGTAAATTCCCGGTGAGCTGAGCCGGTGTAGATAATTATAATAGGATTAGTTGCTTCAGTGCATTTTGCAGTGGTTCCAATGCAGCGTGATGCAGCGGTACACGAGATAGTCTTACCATAGTTGTTGATAATATATTTGCAAAGTACAGTTAATACTAAAAATTAGAACTTTTTTTAATTTCATACTAAATAATGATATTATGTAATGTTTATAGTCTAGTCATATGATATTTCAATAAAAAATTACAAAATCCAAAAATTTAAAAAATAAATTACCTGTCTGATACTTTCATGTTTTGTACCACCACTATTTGTGGTTTTACAAGTCTAGTTGAAAAAAAGACAATTATTTTACTTCAATTTTAGATTACATATCAGTTTATCAGTTTGCCAAGTATAATTAGGGGGGAATAAAAAAAATGGTGGCTGTTTTAAAAAGTTAGAAAACAAAGTTTATTTTCTTTTGGAGCTCCATATCTTTAAAACTGCTAACGAAACTAAAGAGTATATATTTTATTTGTATATTATTTTATTAGTATCTTTTAAAGTAGAGTAAATTTGAAAAAATATGAGCCATAATAACCCTCCTACGTTTACATTCAATTGTTCAAATAATGGAGATTTTTTAAAAAGCAACATTTCATACGAAATAACGAAAAATCAATAGTTAGTGAATTTAATTTGAGAAAAATATCTCAGGAACCATTAGACGTACTGATGTCTTCTACCACACCAGAGCTCCTTCGTCGGGTTTAGGTGTTAAAGAGAAGTTGAATATCTTCATTCATATTTAAAAAGTTCAATAATTCTTCAAAAATTTAAGAAAAATCATTTTAGTACAAGAGCCAGGGAAGAAAGAAGGGAGTTATTTCACACCATTTTTTAAAAATTAATTTAATGAAAACTAGGAATAACTACGATAATAAATTTATTAGTCTGCCAAGTATAGGTAAGGGCTGCTGTTTCAAAACCTTTAAAAAATAATTAATTTATCTTTCGGAGCTCTATATCTTTAAAACTACCAACATCGCCTGAATACTCAAGAGTACATCAATAAAATTAGATTAAATTTTCTAAAATATAATCCCTAATAGAGCTATTTAAGTTCAATAATTCCTGAGATATAGCTTGTTAAAAAGCAACATTTCATGAATAATGTACTGAAAAATCATTAGTTAGTGAATTTATTTTAAGAAATCGTTATCTTAAAAACTATTTAACAGATGTCTATTAACACACAAATAAAAGCTAATTAAATGTACTAGGAAGATGGCCTCGTGACCTTATATTGTAAACTGTTTTAGAGTTCTACTACTGGGTAGTTTCTCTACATCCTGTATCATATCATATGTCATTATGATCAAATTTACTGGTTGTATTTTTTTATACAGTTGTAAATATCAACAAAGAAATAAAATAAATAAAAAAAAATAAATGTACTATAAAGTACATTATGCGTTTATCTTCGTAGAAGTAGTAGTTTTCATAATTTTTTTTTCTCAAGAATGCCACGTCATATAATATTAAAATAAATTAAATTTCTTAAGTTTTACGTACAAACAACGTTTCTTCACCATCAACCACTACGCAGCAAGAGAGGGATTCCTGGTTCTTTAAGTTAATTGTTCATGCAAACTACACATGTTCGCTATAGTTGATCTCACATAATATTAAAATTTATTAAATATTCATTAACAGACACTATCGTGTAGCATCTACTTCATGAAATAGAGTATCCACACGGGGAGGAAAGAGTGTCCTGAAAGGTTAGCTGTTTTTTCTTGAAACCTATTTCCTATACCATAATCAAAGCTATCTATTGAAAAACTGACATAAAAGAAAAAAAGAATTTTTAAACAATTTTTATCTATAAGAGTATAGATGATACAATTTCAAAATGGATAATGAAAAATATGTGGATGCAATGGTGCATGAGTATGGGATAATGTCCCGAAACGTTGTACAAGCAAAATATAGAATAGTTTATATTATATTTAGAATTTTTTTCACCTCAACAATTTAAAAAATTAATATAATCAACTTCCTAAAAAGAAAATCCAGAAAAAAAGTACAGAACGTATGTCCCTCTAGTAGAACTATAATGTGAAGGATTTTACGGCCTGCTCCGAACTTCTTTTAAGAAGCCCTAGAAAACAAAGAGCTTTAACAGAATCAAAGCATTTAATGTTTATATCTCGTAGCATTTTCTAGAGGGAAGTAGAGGACCGCGAGAAGATTTATGATCCTTTACTTAGGTGTAAGGAATACAGCTGGAACACAGGTGTGCCCGCCTTAAGAAAATTCCTGGATTCGACACCAGAAAGAAACAAAAAAAATCACTATACCTATCAACATCGTACTTGTAACATTCTCCAAAGCAAGTAACAAAAATCAATGTTTAAAGGAGAATGCTAAAATAAATGAAAACAAATTATAAAAATACACTTATAGTTAGTTCTTTCATCACATTCATCTCCTACATAAAATTATCGGTACAGAACGGAAAGGAAATAAACAAAAACATATAACTAAGAATATTGTACATAGATGATTGACCGTATGTGAAATGGTCTGTTTTGTTGGAATGGTCTGAATGGTTGGAAATGGTCTGTGAGTTAGTCAAGAAGAACGACATAGTTTTTAACTATTTATTAATTGCATACGTTTCAACTCATAATGCAGGTCTTTATCAGAGCTGCTGTGATTTGGAGGCGATTTACAACACTGAAAATAAGATCTTTATGGAACAGTGGAGTTCAGCACGATAGCTTTGAAACAAAAGTGGGGTTAATTGAATCAAGATATAAGTCCAGCCAATTTTTTTTTTTTGTAAAACATCTCGATGATTTATTTAAGAATTTTCATTTGGACAGCTTTCCTCTATATTACTGTTATATTGTTTAATTTTCTTGCGAAAAGAATATTTTTGACAATAAAATACAGCTATATTTTATAAAACACAATTCTCTAAAATCTTCGCATGTTCTTTTTTTCCTTTCCAATTTCTATTGGAATAATGATGTCGGTTTGTATTAGTATCTCACTGCTCATGGACTCTGACGCTCCGTTTACCCCTTACCTGTCGTAAGACACCTCTCACGTGACAACAGTACTTTGTCACTGCGGGTGTAAGTCCCGTGGGAAGTGACGTAACATGTTGAAACACAACAATTTTGATACAGTTTTAAGTTTTAGGGAAAATTTGTTTTTGCGGTCCGTAGTGGAATTGTTTTTGGAGTCCAAGGTGGATTATTTTTGAGGTCCGGGGCTGATACAATTTTAAGCTTTTGGGCAAATATACAAGAGCAATGTTTTGCCACCTGTTACTGTAACTATCCAATAGTTACAACCATGGTAATGGCTAACATTTTTGCCGCAATAAAGTGTACGACAGTTCACTGTCAAAACGTATACATGTTGTAGTTAACGTTACAGTTGCTTCTCTGATACTACTTCAACTATCAACTGTCACGGCATATCTTGTGTGACAGTACATTCATGACTATAACAACGTTACAGTTACAGTCATAGAGATTCTCCAGGAGCGTGTATTTGTCGGATAAAACGGGTCAAGACGATGAGTGGGTATTTATTGGTCGGGAGAATTGGCAACACTGTCTATTAGTTAATTGTATGTAGGAAAGCAATTGACATCTCCTATTATATATCGCTGTCTTTTCTAAATAAATAATTTTATGAATTTTAAACATGTGAAAAATAAATTATTTATATTAAAAAGGTTATTTTTACAATACTCAATTTTATTTATATATTTACCAGAACCAGCTACAATCTAGTGAGTATCACGTACAAAAAGCGAGTGATAAGGATTGAATGAATTTCACCATTTATATGTAAAATGTCGACAACCCAAGCAGTACGGCAGTTGATGTAGTCGTTAGAAATATCATTATTAATAGACAATAGAAATAAAACGCTTTTGTGACAATTTATCAATATTTTAAATTCATCTTTATTCAGTACAGCTCTTGCTCTTGTTGTTCCACCGTCACATGTTAGGCCTCCTTGAATTTTCAGGTTCAAGAAAAAAATTTTAATGAAAATTTACCTGAACTTGACAAAAAATGAATCGAAAACAATAGTCTTTGTCTGTTAAAACAATATTTCGAGAACATTTAGCAATATGTATTGAATGATTGGATGATCAAGTAAGTTAATAAAACGTGGCTGAAATGAATTATATTCAAATTAGTAAAAAAAAAATAATTGAAAAATGGTAATTTTAGTTCTAAAATAGTTCGAAATAAAATGAAATTTTTCAGGAGCTATAGTAATTCTGATGTAAAAATTACATACTATTAGTTTAAAAAATATACTTATAAGTTGTTGTTTTTTTCCATAGTGAGCCTTATATGAAGCACATTATGATACATTTAATTTTGAATACTCCATTTAGTTCCACGTTCCACGGTAACTGACATGCATAGAACCGCATCCAGAGGGTGAGGGGAGATGGTGACGTGTGATCACAAGGGACCGCACTAACGCCCACAGACCTGCTTCGTTACCGGCTGAGGTCAGTCGGCCTTTATGCTCCAGATCCGCATAATCAATCCGCTTAAATTTTGATGTAGAAATTGCAGAACTATACCTCATAGTTTTTTAATACATAAATATAAAATTCAGAACCGATATATCCGCCGAAAATATTAGAATATTTGTAGAAAAATGATTTTGTGAAATTTCACAAAGAACAACAAATTATAAACATTCTGATGAAATAATTGTGAGTAAATTAATTTCTGAACAACCACATCTCGAGTGCAAAAAATGGCATTACAATTATCTCAACAATTTTGATGTTTTGTTTTTTTAATCTTACCGGGAAGGCCCTTTTGAAAATGTAAAGTTATAAATAGCATATTTCAACTATTTATAGCACGATTATAATAACCTCTCTGGATAAGGAGTTATTTTTGTGAATTCAAAATTACTAGAGAGAGGCAAGTGCATACCCAGGATAAAAACTAGGGGGGGGGGCAATCCATAATCGATCAGGTAAATAACCCCCATTTTAACACCGAAAAGATGAATTAAATGAAATTTTTAAATATAATTAAATTAAAAACATTAAATATAATTTTCACAGTACTTTATTTTTTATTACAGGCAGCTTTTTTTTTTTAGACAATCCAGAGCGAAGGTAATGTTTGCCTGGTTATCTACAGGTGACCAACCTATTCAAATTGTGCTCATGGTGGGAGGTCAAGTTTTTAATTTTCTGGGACCGCCACTTAATGAAAAAAGTCGACGTTCCCTGGTCAGATTCGAACCGGCGCCGCCCGTATATCTCAGGACGATAGAACATTAACTATCTGTTCGAAAACATTGTTAAATTAATGAGAAAGCAAATTGGTGACTAATTTGTAAAATTAATAAGGTAATCAAATAAACAAATATTCGTGGCGAATTAAGAGGATAAAATAATAATCAAATGCATGAGGGATAATAATAGAGATGAAGCGACAAAAGGCTTCAGAGGAATCAGCACCATAATTCTTCAAAGCTAATAATAAAATAAGTTAAATAATTGCAAGTAATATTAATATATAAAATGCTTATTTTAGAGGAAAATACGAACAAACCGTAATTAACTTCAGTTAATTATATGTTGTTATTGTGCTTGAGAACTAACACAAAAGAAAATATATACTTCTAGAGAGGAAAAATAATTAAATTCCACCTGTATTTCAGGTTTTGTGGCGAATTCAAATTATGTTAATAGCTTAGCTCCTACCACAAACAATGATCTTCAGATCTCTTTCAGGGATCTTTCCCCCAAACGAAAGAAAAGAAAGAAGGTCTGGGAACAAAAAAAGGCAACGAAGAAGGAAGAAGAAAAAGACAAAGAACCCAAAAGACAGAAATTGGAGAACGCATTTCCAAGACGCGCGCCATACTGGATCGGGTAGAGGTTCTTATGGGATACAGTGATTTTATTTAATTTTTAATTTTAATGTAACTTATCACTCATGATAAATTCTTTATAATGACAACAATTCTTTATAATAATCCCAGGTAGTAACAACATTTTTGTAAAATGATTTTACATATATTTATAAAAAATATATAAACTTCGGTTTATAAATGTTTATTCATTTATTAACACAAACATATTTGATCCAAATATACTCTCAACATTTATTTCCAAAAACTCTCCAACGTTTTGGCCCTCAGGAGTCAATCTATAAAAAATTTTGTTTTTATATTAATTACATTATTTCCTCACAACATATTAATATTTTTGACTATACCTTCAATATTGATGTCACATTTGTTAACATTTTTTCCTGCAGGCTAATTCTCCATGTCATATCTTTAAAATAAATTAAATATTAAAATAATATCATAATAGTTTCAAACATTACTTTTAAATTGATTATTTACCTACAAAACTTTTTATATTTTAAACTTAAAACTTTTTCACTAACATTATTGTCTCTATTTCCACATACTAACATCATTCATAACAGAACCTACCTTTAACAGGTTAGGACTCTGTTATCACCTCGTCATTAAAAAATCCCATTTCTTAATCCCATAATATTAATTAAATATACATAGCCTTAATCCGCTCCAAACTTGATTATGGAAGTTTTGTGTATGCCTCAGCTCGCTTCCAAAGCCTAACCAAACTCGACACCGTTAAGAACACCGAAATCCGCATTGCCACAGGTGGTCCAATTTTAAGTTTATGCGCTGAATCTGGAATATCACCCCTACTATGTAGACGACAACTATTAGCTACAAATTATTTTTCCCGGCTATACCTGCAACCCTCGCATCCAACTTATAAGTACATTTTCAATCCTAAGTTCTCTACACAGTTCCAGCAGAAGATAAATACACTACCTCTCGCTGAAAGATTATCAACCACTGTCACAGAATTAAAAGCAATAGCCATCAACATGTCGCAAAATAACACGCCCCCCTTTACCTACCAACGTCCAAATGTAAATCTCCAACTAACCAAATACCGCAAACAAAATACAACAACGTCAAAATATCAAGAAAAGTTCCGATAACTGCTACAAACTCTACCAGAACATACCGCTATATATATACAGATGGCTCGAAGTCAGATAACGCAACAGGATCTGCCTTTGTGGCACAAAACACAACCCATAGGTGAAAACTGCATCATCTCTCTAATATATATACCACAGAACTAAATGCCATAGCATCCACCCTTTACTTTTGCATGACAAATATACCAAATGGCAATATAGTAATAATATCGGACTCCATTAGCGCTATTCAAGGACTAGATAAAATGTATTCAGTTCACCCCTTGTTCATCGAATTCATGAATACTTAATAATCCTAAAACAAATAGATAAATCAGTGTACTTCATCTTGGCTCCCGGTCATGTTGGTATTACAGGAAATGAGATGGCGGACAAAGCTGCTAGAGAAGCGCTCCTAGTCCTCCCAGGTAGGACCGCAGCAATGTTAACTGCAAAGAAACTTGCTCGCCCTTTAAAGGAATGTATTAATAAAAGATGGCAGGCAATGTGGGATGATAGTCCACTTAGTAAGTTGAAACTTATAAGGAAAGATGTGAAGTCCTGGATTACATCAACCCGAAGACGCCGTGAAGAAGTAGTGATCACTCGACTCAGAATAGGACATACCCGATTGACACACATCCACCACATAACAGGAGAGGTCCCTCCAAAATGTTCGAAATGTAATAGCAATCTGACAGTCAAACACATTTTTGAAGAATGTCATCACTACACATTAACTCTGAACCATTTAGGGATACCAGCAAATGTTCCAGTGGCATTGAGAAACGACGAATCAGTAATAGAAAGATACATTAAATTCATCCATCAAACTAACTTAATAACCAGCCTTTAATTATTACAATTACTTATTTACCTTGCCTTATTTTTAAAAATAAGAACAGTTACTTATCTGATTTTCATCATCCTTTCCACTATCGTAACGATTATTAAACACATTGCCTAGCTACATAATATTTCGAATCTCACGAAAATGAGTCCCACTGGTGAGGATCAGTATACCATACTAAAGCTATGACTATGGAACAACTGGGCCTTACCAACCAACGGGCGTTGATGATGAGGCTGTTAAACGCCCTTTCAAAACTAGCAACAAACAATTGATTGTAATATTTTTCTTCCGAAATTATTATTTTCTTGCCTGAAAATGGCCTGAGGGCCGAAACTTTGTAGAGTTTCTGGATATAAATATTGAGAGTATATTTGGATCAAATGTGTTTGTGTTAATAATTAAATAAACCACTCTCAAACAATCATTATAATAAATCATTAATTAATAGTTATTCATGTTATATCATTCTTGTACTTATATATAATAAGGTAGTAGTATGAAAGTAGACTTCATTGATGATATTGTTTATGTGATAAACTTATGAGCATGTGATAAACTTATATTTCAAATGACGTAAGGAGAAAAAGTATACCTAAGTAAAAAACTTAAAAAATGTATAGGTAAATTCATATTGATCTGACCAATAGATTTGTGGTTTTATTTTTGTTTAAAATAATTCAAAAACAAAACAAATAATTCCCAGTAAACCCAACAAAGTCAGATGGAACAAGGAAGAAGGGTTTGAGGCAGACTTGAAATCCAATTCAAAACAATAACACTAAATGTTCCCTTCATTAATGTTCAAAGTCGTAAACGTATCACATAAAACAATCTTAAGGAACTTGTAATTCATTCCCTTTGATAAAAAATTGTGGGTCTTTCAAAGCGGTCTAGAACTCAAATCAAAGAATTCCTACTCTAAATAATATTTATTCCTCCGCCCTAGAGTTTTTGACGAAGGTTTCATTTTTTAGTTTGTTAAAAATTTTTAATAGAACAGAGACATCATGTAATATTGAAGTTACTAAGTTTAATTCATTACCGGTTTTATCATTTCAATCAGAAAATTAATTTTTTTTTTTATCAGTTACTGAATATCATACATAATATGCATTTATAAAAAGCAAACCAAACAATTATATCCAATCAAGAATTAAATCAACCCCATCAATATACATTGTCTGTAACATATTTGATGAGGGACTGTTTGTAATCTAATCGAAACCTAATTATACAACCAAAAGCTGAGCTGAATTGTTTATACATACAAGCAAACATCGTTTCCGATTGTTACATAACCATCGGTTTTCAATATGACTGTGATCTTTGTCCCAGCAATGTCCTGGATAAATAGAGAACTGACGCTGCTAAATTTGCAGGTCACAAATTCATTATTTATTCCATTATTGCCAGGTCAGTATCAGCCCCTCATGACCATGTAATTACCAATTAAGTTGTTTGGATATCGGCGAGGTCAGGGTTTACCCAGCTTTTAATTACTCGTTTATATTGCATATTTCACATGATTCGAGCATAACAAGAAAGTATCGTTGTGGAATACTTAAGTGATTTATGCCTTTTAGATCCAAAGTGTATTTAAAATCATTACTTTCAGCGTTCAGTGGTCAACATAAGTTACAACTTTCTATTTTCTATCGATTTGATGTAAACTTTTATTAACAAATATACGTTATAAATAACGTTGAATTATTCATTTGATATATGGTTTCAAAGAATTGAAAAAGCCTTTTTGCGAGGATTTAGCATTAAAAATCCTTTAATTCTTAGGCAGAGAGCAATTTTCACAGTATTAATGTAGGTATTCGAATCGTAACTTTTTGAGTTTTCGAAATGCGATAGGAGGGGAAAATCTATTCCTCACATGGCGAAGACCCTGACAAAAACTCAGGAGTTAAATGAAAAATGTAGAAAGTAGAATACTATTTATTGACATTTTCAATTCACGCTCGTTATGCTTATTTTTTAATAAATAATTGGATTGTTTTGTTCTTTAAACCTTTAGCTTTAATGTGGATTTATGACTCAACTCTTATACGGGATGCGAATGTACACACTTCTTCCTTGGGTCATTTAATAGTCAATTAGTATTGATCATTCCAAGCGAACTAAGTCACCTCGCATGTCAACTTTCAGTCAAATAATTTTCCCTTTCTCTTTATAAGATTTTTCAACTCACGCAACGCAGCGATCAAAATATTAGCTTTCATAGCAATATCAACCTTGGAAAGGAAAATACGAAGATAATTTCAACTGATATACAAAGAAAATTCCTATAAGGATAATAATAACTGTACATTGCGTTTTCCAATGGCTTCCCCAACTTAGAAAATCAGTTATAATTACCGAATTTAAAATGAGTATTCAAATATTTCGTCTAAAAAAATCTTAAGCGATCTGATAAATACCTATAAGCAATATACAAACTTATATTGTATTTACTATATACAAAGAAGACTTTAATTTAATTTAATTTTTTTTATTTTATTGGAAGAAGATAGCTGAACGTATGAAGTAGATTGAACGAAGATAGTCCAGCTGGCGGTCAATAAAGATATCAAAATAATAAAAGAAAACAATTTGTTGTTAACCAACGTTTCGTCCCACTTTGCAGGGTTCGTTAGGGCTTAATGAAAAACAAGATATAAACATTATAAGAATTAACAAAACATTGTCAATATATTT